>NC_064621.1:538351988-538655018 GCF_023898315.1 Schistocerca nitens | reverse complement strand
CCTTTGCTTGATACTAATAGACTTATTTTAGCTAGAAATACCATTTTGTCTCTATTAGTTTCTTTCTTTAAACCTCCATTTTCATTTATTTTGGGTCCAAGGTAGAGAAACTACTTCACTTTCCGCTCCTCGTTGTCTGAAGTTTTGATTTCAAGTTTACCGCTAATCGTATTTTTGCTGCACCGCATTTCTTGCCTTACTCTGTCCATATTTTGTGCATATTAGCCTGCTCATACTATTGAAGAAGTCCTGTAATACTTCCTGACTTACACAATATCATCAGCAAAACCTGTCACTGAATCCTTTTAAACTTAATTTTAATTTCACTCCTGAATCTCTTTTTCTTCGCTGTATAGATTGCATCCGTCTTACACCCTTTTCAGTCTGAGTACTTCGTTCTTCTGTTCTTATTGTTTCTCCTTGTTTCTTGTAGATATTGTGTATTATCCATCTCGTTGTGTAGCCTACAGCTATCTTCTGAATATTTCGAACACTTTGCACCTCTGTACACTCTAGAACGCTTGTTCTACGTTTGCACTGTGTCTTAATTTTTCTTAAGTCTTACTTCCATTAACAAGTGCAATCACAAGAGCTTCTCCGGTGCCTTTGCTTTTCGAAAGCCAGACTGATCGTCATGCAACAGATTCTCACTTTTCTGTTTCATTCTTCTGTATATTATTCTTGTTATCAACGGATCGGAGCGTGGAATGTCAGACCCCTTAATCGGGCAGGTAGGTTAGAAAATTTAAAAAGGGAAATGGATAGGTTAAAGTTAGATGTAGTGGGAATTAGTGAAGTTCGGTGGCAGGAGGAACAAGACTTTTGGTCAGGTGATTACAGGGTTATAAATACAAAATCAAATAGGGGTAATGCAGGAGTAGGTTTAATAATGAATAAAAAAATAGGAGTGCGGGTTAGCTACTACAAACAGCATAGTGAACGCATTATTGTGGCCAAGATAGACACAAAGCCCATGCCTACTACAGTAGTACAAGTTTATATGCCAACTAGCTCTGCAGATGATGAAGAAATTGATGAACTGTATGACGAGATAAAAGAAATTATTCAGGTAGTGAAGGGAGACGAAAATTTAATAGTCATGGGTGACTGGAATTCGTCAGTAGGAAAAGGGAGAGAAGGAAACATAGTAAGTGAATATGGATTGGGGGGAAGAAATGAAAGAGGAAGCCGCCTTGTAGAATTTTGCACAGAGCATAACTTAATCATAGCTAACACTTGGTTCAAGAATCATAAAAGAAGGTTGTATACCTGGAAGAATCCTGGAGATACTAATAGGTATCAGATAGATTATATAATGGTAAGACAGAGATATAGGAACCAGGCTTTAAATTGTAAGACATTTCCAGGGGTAGATGTGGATTCTGACCACAATCTATTGGTTATGAACTGCAGATTGAAACTGAAGAAACTGCAAAAAGGTGGGAATTTAAGGAGATGGGACCTGGATAAACTGAAAGAACCAGAGGTTGTAGAGAGTTTCAGGGAGAGCATAAGGGAACAATTGACAGGAATGGGGGAAAGAAATACAGTAGAAGAAGAATGGGTAGCTCTGAGGGATGAAGTAGTGAAGGCAGCAGAGGATCAAGTAGGTAAAAAGACGAGGGCTAATAGAAATCCTTGGGTAACAGAAGAAATATTGAATTTAATTGATGAAAGGAGAAAATATAAAAATGCAGTAAATGAAGCAGGCAAAAGGGAATACAAACGTCTCAAAAATGAGACCGACAGAAAGTGCAAAATGGCTAAGCAGGGATGGCTAGAGGACAAATGTAAGGATGTAGAGGCTTGTCTCACTAGGTGTAAGATAGATACTGCCTACAGGAAAATTAAAGAGACCTTTGGAGAGAAGAAAACCACTTGTATGAATATCAAGAGCTCAGATGGCAACCCAGTTCTAAGCAAAAAAGGGAAGGCAGAAAGGTGGAAGGAGTATATAGAGGGTTTATACAAGGGCTATGTGCTTGAGGACAATATTATGGAAATGGAAGAGGATGTAGATGAAGATGAAATGGGAGATAAGATACTGCATGAAGAGTTTGACAGAGCACTGAAAGACCTGAGTCGAAACAAGGCCCCGGGAGTAGACAACATTCCATTAGAACTACAGATGGCCTTGGGAGAGCCAGTCATGACAAAACTCTACCAACTGGTGAGCAAGATGTATGAGACAGGCGAAATACCCACAGACTTCAAGAAGAATAATAATTCCAATCCCAAAGAAAGCAGGTGTTGACAGATGAGAAAATTACCGAACTATCAGTTTAATAAGTCACAGCTGCAAAATACTAACGCGAATTCTTTACAGACGAATGGAAAAACTGGTAGAAGCGGACCTCGGGGAAGATCAGTTTGGATTCCGTAGAAATGTTGGAACACGTGAGGCAATACTAACCTTACGACTTATCTTAGAAGAAAGATTAAGAAAAGGCAAACCTACGTTTCTAGCATTTGTAGACTTAGAGAAAGCTTTTGACAACGTTAACTGGAACACTCTCTTTCAAATTCTGAAGGTGGCAGGGGTAAAAAACAGGGAGCGAAAGGCTGTTTACAATTTGTACAGAAACCAGAGCACCGAGCGAGGTGGCGCAGTGGTTAGACACTGGACTCGCATTCGGGAGGACGACGGTTCAATCCCGTCTCCAGCCATCCTGATTTAGGTTTTCCGTGATTTCCCTAAATCGTTTCAGGCAAATGCCGGGATGGTTCCTTCCAAAGGGCACGGCCGGTTTCCTTCCCCATCCTTCCCTAACCCGAGCTAGCGCTCCGTCTCTAATGACCTCGTTGTCGACGGGACGTTAAACAAGACTAACCTAACCAGAAACCAGATGGCAGTTATAAGAGTCGAGGGGCATGAAAGGGAAGCAGTGGTTGGGAAAGGAGTAAGACAGGGTTGTAGCCTCTCCCCGATGTTATTCAATCTGTATATTGAGCAAGCAGTAAAGGAAACAAAAGAAAAATCGGAGTAGGTATTAAAATTCATGGAGAAGAAGTAAAAACTTTGAGGTTCGCCGATGACATTGTAATTCTGTCAGAGACAGCAAAGGACTTGGAAGAGCAGTTGAACGGAATGGACAGTGTCTTGAAAGGAGGATATAAGATGAACATCAACAAAAGCAAAACGAGGATAATGGAATGTAGTCAAATTAAATCGAGTGATGCTGAGGGGGTTAGATTAGGAAATGAGACACTTAAAGTAGTAAAGGAGTTTTGCTATTTAGGTAGTAAAATAACTGATGATGGTCGAAGTAGAGAGGATATAAAATGTAGACTGGCAATGGCAAGGAAATCGTTTCTGAAGAAGAGAAATTTGTTAACATCGAGTATAGATTTAAGTGTCAGGAAGTCGTTTCTGAAAGTATTTGTATGGAGTGTAGCCATGTATGGAAGTGAAACATGGACGATAACCAGTTTGGACAAGAAGAGAATAGAAGCTTTCGAAATGTGGTGCTACAGAAGAATGCTGAAGATAAGGTGGGTAGATCACGTAACTAATGAGGAGGTATTGAATAGGATTGGGGAGAAGAGAAGTTTGTGGCACAACTTGACTAGAAGAAGGGATCGGTTGGTAGGACATGTTTTGAGGCATCAAGGGATCACCAATTTAGCATTGGAGGGCAGCGTGGAGTGTAAAAATCGTAGAGGGAGACCAAGAGATGAATACACTGAGCAGATTCAGAAGGATGTAGGTTGCAGTAGGTACTGGGAGATGAAGAAGCTTGCACAGGATAGAGTAGCATGGAGAGCAGCATCAAACCAGTCTGAGGACTGAAGACCACAACGACAACATCAACTTGTATCTAACAACTGGAGGAAAAGAGAAGAAATGTAGTGAACCATTCTTATATACAAAGGGGACGGTAGCAGTAAATACAGAAGTGAAGTTCTTTGTGCAAGCGGTAAGACACCATGATACATACCCATATTTCCCACTAGTTTTTCTTAGAATAACACGTGCTAAAGCTGCTGAAACTACAACACAACTTGAACTATACAACTGACTGTATACCAACTAATGCTCAGACTAATGTGTACCTAGCGTACTATGATACATGAAACAAAACTTCGCCGGTGTGGCCGAGCGGTTGTAGGCGCTTCAGTCTGGAACGGCGCGACCGCTTCGGTCGCAGGTTCGAATCCTGCCTCGGGCATGGATGTGTGTGATGTCCTTAGGTTAGTTAGGTTTAAGTAGTTCTAAGTTCTAGGGGACTGATGACCTCAGATGTGAAGTTCCATAGTGCTCAGAGCCATTTGAACCAAAACTTTGCCTTCGTGACTACCGTCCAGTGATAAATGTCGATACAGATATGTGATCAGAACCTCTCATACCATCTCTGTTTTGTTGCTGTTTCACCGAATTTTGTATTACTCATGGTCAGGAAGAGAGTTTTCATGTATATTACTGTACGTCGCAACTAACATTTGAAATTTTATCAATTTTATTATTTCATATATTAAATATTCCTGTTCATCTATATTTTTCGTACTTTAACTCTGAAAATGTTGGTATTTCATGTAATCAGATTTGTTACCTGAGCCATATGTTTTGAAACACAGATACATTTTTGATAACGTACAAGTTATTAAAAAATTTACCTAATCGTTTGGATTTTACGACATTTAGTTATGATTCAAATATTGTCATTGACCTAAATGTTATGATACATCGATATTTCCAACATGAATTAAACTCTTTGTACCCTCTTGATGTATCCTCTTTGCCTGAAAGATATGAGTACAGTAGTTGCAAGGGAGACTGTGTTTGATACTGGGAGAAGTCGGATGTGATTTGGAATGGCTAAAATGATTTGCATTAATGTAAAATTGTAACTTTATCTTGTGAATGAAAGTTTGTATTTTACGTGTGGCAGCCATCAATTTTGGAAAGTATGTGCATTTCATGAGATGAAAAGCAAGAGTTTAATTTCTACTCAACATAATTTTCATCCTGACTGTTAATTATCAATAATGAAACTTACATTGATTGTGATTATTATTTTCAGAGAAACCTGATGGGAAATCTGGGTCTCTCTGCAAATCATATCTTAGCAGAAAAAATGGACAAAGAACTGAGCCACCGTTTCAGCATAAAATTAAGATGAATGTATTCATTTTGTTCACGTAACAACCAGTCTATTGACAACCTACAGCTCCGTCTCCCACCTAATAATATTATACTTTATATGTCAGGTATTCCTGACACAGAAGGGTTTAAGAATCTGAACTTTATACTTTTCATTACTATGCAACTTTTAACTAGCAGGGGACGACGAACTGTTTGGACACAAACACTGTTGAAAAAGCGCCAATGCAACGACAGTGCTCGTATCTGCGACCAAACGCCTTGCAGTTCCTCCTGCGAACATGTGCTCGTATCTCAGAGAGCATGCGTTACCAGACCCCAGTTTACCGCACTTGTTTCTCTTATTTCGACAAGTACTACTACCTCTCAAAATATTCGACACCTTTTTAACATTCTGTGCGAGCATTACGATATAGCTAAATGTTCGACTAAGATTGCCCTGGATATTCTAAGCCACTCATTACAAAATGCCTAGATATAAATTCGGTGAAAGTGCTTGGGAATTCGGCAATAATTCGAGAGGAGCATTTGAGTAATAAATCCGGAATGTCGGCTGCAGGTTATTCGCCTGGGCACCTCAATGCGCTGGCGTGCTTCATGTAGGTTTGCTGCGTAACGAAACGCCAATATGTCCGCGTCAGCAATTGTCCGCTGGCGTGTTTAATTTTAATTGAAACGAAGAGCTCTGGGCGGAACACGAGTGACGACGCCAATCCCCGCCTCACCCTGCTACCCTCACCCCCACCCACCCTCCATCCTCCCACACCCTCTCTCTGAAGCGAATCGGACTGTGCGACGCCTAAAACCCCGCCTCTGGCCTCAGAATCAGCATCCAAAATCCGAATAAATGTTTAAATCGCTATGGAAATTGTGAGTGTCCATGCAGCTCTCTCTCGAATCGGAATTTTCGTTTATCGTCGAAAAGTCTGCAAACTCTGCGTTAGGTATTCATGCCCAAGGTATTTTCACAGGCAAATCGTTAGCGTTTTCCGAAAAACGTCAAGAAGCCATCAGCGCTGTCCTCTAGGTAGTACTGGAATCTATCGTTAGATAATATACTTTTCCGTACGAATATCATTATCAAGGACTTCGTATTGTCCTCAGGCAACTATTAAAACACTGTGTTACCAAAAGTATTGAAGACAAAGAGGAGAAGAAAAACCATGCTTGATTATAATCTCTGCTGATGATAACGTTGAGGAGCCAAATATTTGCGGGCATTTTTGGAAGGCAGTCCGCCCCCGATAGTTGAGTGGTCAGCGCGACAGACTGTCAATCATAAGGGCCCTGGTTCGATTCCCGGCTGGGTCGGAGATTTTCTCCGCTCAGGGACTGGGTGTTGTGTTGTCCTTAATCATCATCATTTCATCCCCATCGACGCGCAAGTTGCCGAAGTGGCGTCAGATCGAAAGACTTGCACCAGGCGAGCGGTCTACCCGACGGGAGGCCCTCGTCACACGACATTTCATTTTTTTTGGAAGGCGCCATTGTAGTGTACGTATGCTCGTATAAGGTTCAAACTACTTGCGATTTAATTCCACAAAATTAAATAGAACGTGTTCAAATTATCATCCAGTAACATTTACAACAGTTTGTGACCTCACCTTGTTTATGTTAGAGGGCTAACCGCTATGTGAAACTCATTCTGACCGTAGCGATCGACTACTGCGAGTGTGTAAACGGGGCAGCGTCTGAGCTGAGTAACAACTCTGCGATTCCCGTTCGTCTCCAGAATCAGTGCAATCTTTGCGTCTTCAAATTGATGTTCGTACGACCACGAATACGCACGAGTGGTCAGTAGATAATACGATCCCCATTTGTTTCTATTGTAGCGGTATAACTGGACCGTCAGGATAATGGGTGGAGCGACTGATTCAGGTTTGTATTACTCCTTTAACAAAGCATTTGTTACAGTAACTCCCAAATTTAACATTGACATAAATTTTGTGTATCACAATCAGTTTCAATGACTCAGTCCAGCTAAGGAAAAACGTGACTTCCAAGTTAAAAGAATTTTTAGCTGTGATTTATACTAAGAGAAGATAAACTTAATTGAGTAAAAAGATGCACAACAAATGATTACTACGCAAGGGCGTCTGGCTGGTCATAACCTCGATTTGTCGTCGTAACTGCCGTCTGCTTCACGTCTGCTGTGCAGCGAGCTACCTTAATTTAAGTATTAACTGTATTATTCTTACTTGTCACTTCTTCTTCCGTGTGTTTTTGCTCTTAGGAAGCTTTAATTGTCGAGTGATATTAATAGTGTTCCATAGATTTCGTGTTTGTTTTGAATACAGTCAGAGAGAGTCCCTTTAGTCAACCATAGTGACAGTATTTCTAGTGTTTGTTTTCAATACAGTCCAGAGACAGGTAGTGCTATTTTCATTGTTTTCTACAAGAAGTGGCTAGTAACCACAGTTTAGTCAACAATCAGCCGCCTTTAGTGAATTAGCAGTCTCGTTAAAAGTTGATTAACTCTCTACAGTAAATTGATTTCTTAGGATGGATAGGATGTGTGACTGCTGTGTACGGACGCAGGAGGAGCTGGCCACTTGTAACCTTCCCACAGAAAAATATTTAATTACGTGAATCACGAACCAAGTCTAACGTCCCCACAGAAATATTTTTTTAATAATATATTAACCATGAACCATGAACCAAGCGTAAACTCCGCACAAAAATAATAATTAAATGAATTTGTTATTAATATTGTAACCTCTGAACAAAATTGGCTCCCATTTATAATCTGTGTGCAGAAATGCATTCACATTTAATGTAACCACAAAATTCAATTCGTAAATTCGGAAATAATAAAAAATATTCAGTAACCTGGTAAATTTTATGAGGACAGCAGCGTTGCCCTTCGGCCCTGTATTCTGAATAAAAAAGCAAAAAATTCTTACCTCAATAAAAACTGCAAATATATCTGCTCTTATGTAGAAATTTTTCGACACAGCTTCGTGCAATGCTGGCGTATATTTTTTTCTGATTCTTAGAAGGAATGATCATGCATTGGAAATATTCTTTAAATTGAAATCAATGCTTTTCTTTAAAAAAGTTACTTTATATTGTAAAAATTATTATTGGGGCATTTTTTTTGAACAAATTAAAAATGACAATTAACATACATTATTAGATATGCGCAAGGCTGCTTCTTTACCTTCTACAACAATACTCATCCTCCAGAGTCCTGACCAGAGTCCCGAGCACACTGCCGACACGCGCACGCACGCGCCGACTACCGCTTACTAGCACGGACAGAAGACTAAAGCCGACTGACGCCGACTCGCGACAAGCAACAACTCTGGTCAGAGACTCTGCCATGCCTCGCCCATCGCCGGCGACGCATACGTCTTTCATAACCCTCCACTGGGGGGGGGGGGGGGGGGGCAAAAATTTGGCAGCGATGGTGAGTCAATTGGACTTGCCATGAGCAACAAATTTTTCTTAATTAACTAAGCTAACAATCACAGAATATATACATATATATAAGTGCAGAACATGAAATAAAATATAGTGCACATGCACTGAGTACAGAACACATCAAGCAAAGACACAATGTATACGCAATGAGTACAAAACATATTAACAAATGACAAAAAGTGCACACGCACTGTAAGACTCTTTAGTATTTTTACAACAAATAAACATATCAAGGAGTGAAATAAAGCGCACACGCGCTGTAGAAGTCTTTAGCATTTTTACATAACATATCATGGAGTGAAATAAAGTGCACACGCACTGTAGAAGTCTTTAGCATTTTTACATAACATATCATGGAGTGAAATAAAGTGCACACGCACTGTATAAGTCTTTAGCATATTTAGGACAACTGATCTTGTTAACAAATGAAATGAAGTGCACACTCACTGTATATGTCTTTATCATTTTACAAGAATTAGGAAAGGAATGTGAAGGATTGCGTCATGGTTGTAGTAGCACTTTAGGTTGCACGCAGCTGCACTGAAAGTCCATATCTTTCTATAGAAGCACAACACCAAGTGAGACAATCTGAAGTTTATTTCCTTGAAGTATTAATCAGTGTAGCCAAGACACTGAAATGTCGTAATAATATTCCATGTTATCATTTTGGTGGTACATTAGGTACACCAAACAGTGGGACCATAATAACATCTCCATCGCTCAAGGTGGTGGACAGCATGTCGTGTCAACACCACGTTCTTGTAAAGTACACCAACGTAGAATTAGTGCAAAAACCAAATATAGTGCTCCATGATCATGAGGATAGACAGGACAAACGAATATTGCAGTAATTTCTGGTAATTAGGTCAGGAGGTGAAGGACATTAAGTCACATACTAGTCTTCATTGAAAATTACACGAGTCTAACAACTGATTTGAGTAATTGGTGGCACTCATCGCCCAGTTACTGAACATTTCTGTACCATGTATGAAGTATTACAGAATAATGTTCATAAATTATCTGTTTACAGAGAACATTGGCACTCATTGGCCAGTTACAAACCATCAGAAGTCATCATTCAAAACAGGAGCTAATGAATGGCATAGTATTAACATAATTCACTTAGTTATAGTAATCATTGGCACTCATTGGCCAGTTACAAAGTATTCTTATATTTTTATAAAACCTTATTCAGTATTATTCAGAAGTTATCATTCAAAATGAGAGTCAATTATTGGCATAGCATTTATAGAGTATAACAAAATATTATTTACAGAAATTATGGACATAGTATTTATGCATTATTACAAAGCATCATTCAGTATTACTCAGAACTGATCACTCCAGTGACATAGGACATATTGAAAATGTAACATACTGTAACTATTATTCAAGGTCTGTGCCGGCCGCGGTGGTCTCGCGGTTCTAGGCGCGCAGTCCGGAACCGTGCGACTGCTACGGTCGCAGGTTCGAATCCTGCCTCGGGCATGGGTGTGTGTGATGTCCTTAGGTTAGTTAGGTTTAAGTAGTTCTAAGTTCTAGGGGACTTATGACCTAAGATGTTGAGTCCCATAGTGGTCAGAGCCATTTGACCCATTCAAGGTCTGTGGTTCGAAAACATTACTCAGAATTACTCAGAACTCTCTTTTTTTTTGTGCTAGCAATGCATTGCGTTGAGATCGATAATTAATTACTGGGGCATAACAATATTTGCTTTTGAGTTATTGCTGCAAATGAAGATGTGTAACGTCATTCGTCATGAGTCAGCCGTAGCAAGGTTATCAAACAAATAGAGTATATGTGATCACATTCATAAATGACACAGGTTTAATGACCAACTGCTTATAGCACATTAATTTCATGAAAAATTTCTCCTGCAAAAAATACAATATGGATTATTAAACTGAAAGAAGAAACGCATATTATGCTGAAAAGTAGTGAACTTCGAATTAACAGGTAGTGAAATGTGTATAAAATATATATGTTCTCTAGCTGTCCATTCCAAAACCTTCAGTCATCATACCATGCGACATAAGACATACTTTCAAAACGAACTGCAACAAATACTTAAATAACTACATAGCATAAATACAGAAACTACAACATTATCCTCATCTGCAAAGAAAAACTTCATTACCTGCAAAGAAAAACTTCATAATTCATATCACTATAACTCCATTATTATCATCACCTGTAAAGAAAAACTTCATTATCCATATTAGCATATTCTTCATCATTATTCATCATCATTCATTATCATCTGCAAAAAAGTCACTTCATTATTCATTATACAACTATTCCTTATTTCTAGCATATTTCATCACTAAAACTAAGATGTGTAGTTCTGTCTGACAGCCTGCATCAATCTCCTCGTATTTTGAAAGAAAAAATTTGTTAAGACTGCTATTCTACGATGTGTATAGTATATTCTTGTTAATGCTTGTTAATTCTGATCTATTTACTCTTCGTGACGAGGTATTGCATCTTCTTTCGTTCATTCCGAAGGTGAAATTCCCATTTCTGTTTAATTTATTTCTTTTACACGTTATTTCTTTCTGAAAATGAGGAACGAAGATTAATGTCTTACATTTAAATCATATACCCACTAAATAAAAACTGGTTTATAGTAACATAATTGAGCATACAGCATACTGATGACCACAGATGTTAAGTCCCATAGTGCTCAGAGCCATTTGAACCATTTTTTGAGCATACAGCATAGCATGACAGAAAACGTAATATGTCAAAAACATAGACAGTGTGCAGGTGCAAAAAATGTACACAGAGTATCACAATGTAGCAGCAAAAAAAAAAAAAAAAGGATAAAATAGTCACGATGTTGAGATATCATAAGGCAAAAATGTCAAAGTCAACTGGTGTTTGTTATATCTTAAATATTTGATAGAGCATACAAACAAAACAGGAAAACAATCATACATACATGAAAAATGGAAAATATGTATACGGTCTGATATATAACGACAAGAAATGACTTTCTTTGTGTTCAGTTAGTATGTTGTGTAGTTAATAGAGACGAGAATTGAAGACTTTAATGGAGAGAGAATTTAATAAAATTAATATGTCGCTAGATATAATTGCATAATTATTCATAAAATACGTTAAGTTTATCTGGAAAAATATGCACGGTCTGATGTGTAACGACAAGAAGAGCGACCTGCTAACCTTACCTTGCCGGGCACTTACCAAGAAAAAATACGATAATCGTCAGTAAGTAGTCACATAAATATATTTGCATAAGTGGTCATAAAATGTGTAAGTTCATCTGGAAAAATATGCACGGTCTGATGTGTAACGACAAGAAGAGCGACCTGCTAACTTTACCTTGCCGAGCACTTGCCAAGAAGAAATACG
Source organism: Schistocerca nitens (assembly GCF_023898315.1). Lineage (NCBI taxonomy): Eukaryota > Metazoa > Arthropoda > Insecta > Orthoptera > Acrididae > Schistocerca > Schistocerca nitens. Next base: position 538,643,122 of record NC_064621.1, on the reverse strand, counting down.
ATAATCATCAGTAAGTGTTCATGTGAATATAATTGCATAAGTGGTCATAAAAAAATTAGGAAATGGCATTACAGTGTGATAAATCATAAAGTATGTTCATTCAATAAAAAGGTTTGACGTTCGACACGTGGTGGTTCCCTTTGGTTTTTCTGGTTCTCAAAGTTTCGACGTGTACTACACTGGGGTGAGGAATGCTGCGAATTCGATACGGGCCTGCGTATAGAAGCTCAAATTTACTGCATCTACTCTTTCCTCTGTTGGACAAATAGTGTGTACGTACTAATATCTTCTGTCCAATGTGAAAGTCACGGCGTGTACAAACCTGTTTTTGCTGTCTTCTCCGGCGCTCTGCGGCACGTTTGATGTTGTTCAGCGCAATGTCAATTATTTCATGGTGTCGTAGTCGACGAGATGTAGGAAAGGTTACTAATTCTTTAATTTTGTTAGGTGGTTCAACATTTTTCAGAATAACAGACGGAGATAGCATAGTAGATTCATTTGGTATGGAATTAATTACATCTTGGAATGAGAGTATGTGTGTGTCTCAATGAATATGTTTTTTATGGCAGTATATTCTAAACAGTTTACCAATTTCTTTCATTAATCGTTCACAAGGGTTCGAAGAAGCATGGTACCTGGATATATAGATCGGAAAAATGTTTCTAGCTCGTAACATACGTGTCCATATAGCATATCGAAACTGTGATCCATTGTCGGAAATTACTTTCAACACATGCCCTACATGAAATAAAAAATGTTTTACAAATGCTTTCGAAACAGTTTTAGCAGTAGCTTTGCGTAACGGAGTGAAGGTAACAAATTTTGAAGTGAGTTCAACAGCGACAAAGATGTAGCAAAAACCTCTATTAGTTCTGAGAATCGGACCAAAAATGTCTACAGCGGCCGTATGTCTCAATTTAATCGGTACAATAGGATGTAACGGAGGAACATGTGAAGTCGTGTCTGATTTAGCTTTCTGGCACATTTTACATGACACTAAAACTCGTCGTATACGTTTCTCCATGTTAGCAAAATAACAGTTCTGTCTCAGTATTAGAAAACATTTTCTAGCTCCGTAATGTACGTAACTTAAATGAGTATACCAGATTAATTTGTTAACAAGTTCGTCAGGAATGCATAATAACCAATTGTTGCTGTCAGGATGAGAGCGGCGAAACAGACTGTCATTGCGTACAGTGTAATGGTTTCTAATGGTAACATTATTCCTATTTTGCCAGAGGTGTTTAATTTTTTTCCACACGTTGTCTTTACTCTGCTCTTGTGCTATGTCTTGTAATGACAACGAAATGAAATTTTCAAATGCAACTTGTTGAATGTACATGACGCTGAAATTTGCTTTGCAGAAGTTGGTTGCGATGCCTTACTGATTGTTGCTGAGAGAACGGGATAGTGCGTCTGCTACAATATTTTGTGTACCGGGAATGTGAACAATTGTAAAATTACATTCCTGTAAATAAAGTTTCCATCTACTTAATCTGTCGTGTGTAAATTTAGCCGAAAGTAAAAACTGTATCGCTCTATGGTCTGTGTAAACGGTAGTATGTCTTCCATAAAGAAAATGCCTAAATCTTGTAAATGCCCATACAACACATAATGTTTCAAGTTCTGTGACAGAATAATTGCGTTCAGCAGGTGACTGAATGTGACTTGCAAAAGCGATGTTTTTAATTACTGTACAACCATCTTCTTCAATTTCCTGAAAAATATGTACGCCTAAAGCGGTGTTAGAACTGTCGGTGGCAATGGAAAAATTTCTGGTAAGATCTGGGTGCGATAAAAGTGGTGCATTCAACAAGTCTTCTTTCAGGTTCACAAATTCAGAATGTGCTTGCCTATCCCAGGACCAAATAGTGTTTTTACCTGTCAATTGACATAATCTAGGGGTGTCTAAAGCAGAGTAATGAATAAATTTACGAAAAAAGTTAATTAAACCCAAAAAGCTACGTAGTTGTTTCTTCGTCGTAGGAACAGTAATGTCACGTAAAGCTTGAAGTTTTTCCGGGTCAGGCGCAATGCCTTCTGCTGAAATTACATGTCCAAGAAATTTTATAGAAGTTTTACCAAAGTGCGATTTACTGAGATTAACTGTGAGTCCTTGTGCACGAAAAGTTTGCAACAGTTGTTCAAGAATCAGATTGTGTTCAGACCAGTTAGCTTCTGCAATAAGAATGTCGTCTACGTACGTTGTGATTCTGTCTTTAAGTTCTGTCGGAAGTATTGTATTCAAACCGTGAATAAATGCTGCTGAAATAGTTAAACCGAATGGTAATTTACAAAATTGACAACAGTCACCAAAACAGAGAAAAGCCGTGTACGTTCTGCAGTTCGGATGGAGTTGAATTTGCCCTGCCGTCTGGGTTCAGAGGTCATCCTCGGTACGTTGGTGGAATTGGTGAAGGCGGAAAGCCTCGCTCGCTGGGTGGAATCAGAGCTAACTATTTGTAGTATCGTTCCCAGAACCGATCGCGGTCCTCTGGTTTGGAGCCGAGTGGAAGGCTTAAACCAGAAGCTCAGAGGATTCTGCGGGGATCTGAGGTGCAAATTTCGCGACCTCCGCTATCGGGTGGAGAAATGTAGGGTCCCCCTGAATAGGTCAGGCGTGCACTACACGCCGGAAGCAACTACAAGGGTAGCGGAGTACGTGTGAAGTGCACATGTGGGTTTTTTAGGTTAGAGAATTCCCTTCCTAGGCCCGACAAGACGCCTCCTGAGTCGCGGCAAGGTAGGAGTAGGCAAAATGCAACAGGGAATAACAATATTAATGTGCTAATAGTAAACTGCAGGAGCGTCTATAGAAAGGTCCCGGAACTGCTCTCATTAATAAACGGTCACAACGCCCATATAGTGCTAGGCACAGAAAGTTGGCTGAAACCAGACGTAAACAGTAATGAAATTCTAAACTCAGATTGGAATGTATACCGCAGAGACAGGCTGGACAGTGAAGGGGGAGGCGTGTTTATAGCGATAAGAGGTGCAGTAGTATCGAAGGAAATTGACGGAGATCCGAAATGTGAAATAATTTGGGTGAAGGTCACGGTTAAAGCAGGCTCAGACATGTAATTGGATGTCTCTATAGGCCCCCTGGCTCAGCAGCTGTTGTGGCTGAGCACCTGAAGGATAATTTGGATAATATTTCGATTAGATTTCCCCACCATGTTATAGTTGTGGGTGGAGATTTTAATTTGCCGTATATATACTGACAGGGGCAAAGAATCCAGTGACATTTTTAAGTGCTTTATCTGAAAACTACCTTGAGCAGTTAAACAGAGAACCGACTCGTGGCAATAACATATTAGACCTTCTGGTGACAAACAGACCCTAACTATTTGAAACAGTTAACGCAGAACAGGGAATCAGCGATCATAAAGCGGTTACTGCATCGATGACTGCAGCCGTAAATAGAAATATTAAAAAAGGTAGGAAGATTTATCTGTTCAGCAAAAGTGACAAAAAGCAGATTACAGGGTACCTGACTGCTCAACATAAAAGTTTTGTCTCAAGTACAGATAGTGTTGAGGATCAGTGGACAAAGTTCAAAACCATCGACAATATGCGTTAGATGAGTATGTGCCAAGCAAGATCGTAAGAGATGGAAAAGAGCCACCGTTGTTCAACAACCGAGTTAGGAAACTGCTGCGGAAGCAAAGGGAACTTCACAGCAAACATAAACATAGCCAAAGCCTTGCAGACAAACAAAAATTACGCGAAGCGAAATGTAGTGTGAGGAGGGCTATGCGAGAGGCGTTCAATGAATTCGAAAGTAAAGTTCTATGTACTGACTTGGCAGAAAATCCTAATAAATTTTGGTCTTATGTCAAAGCGGTAGGTGGATCAAAACAAAATGTCCAGACACACTGTGACCAAAATGGTACTGAAACAGAGGATGACAGACTAAAGACCGAAATACTAAATGTCTTTTTCCAAAGCTGTTTCACAGAGGAAGACTGCACTGTAGTTCCTTCTCTAGATTGTCGCACAGATGACAAAATGGTAGATATCGAAATAGACGACAGAGGGATAGAGAAACAATTAAAATCGCTTAAAAGAGGAAAGGCCGCTGGACCTGATGAGATACCAGTTCGGTTTTACACAGAGTACGTGAAGGAACTTGTCCCCCTTATTGCAGCGGTGTACCGTAGGTCTCTAGAAGAGCGTAGCGTTCCAAAGGATTGGTAAAGGGCGCAGGTCATCCCCGTTTTCAAGAAGGGACGTCGAACAGATGTGCAGAACTATAGACCTATATCTCTAACGTCGATCAGTTGTAGAATTTTGGAACACGTATTATGTTCGAGTATAATGACTTTTCTGGAGACTAGAAATCTACTCTGTAGGAATCAGCATGGGTTTCGAAAACGACGGTCGTGTGAAACCCAGCTCGCGCTATTCGTCCACGAGACTCAGAGAGCTATAGACACGGGTTCACAGGTAGATGCCGTGTTTCTTGACTTCCGCAAGGCGTTCGATACAGTTCCTCACAGTCGTTTAATGAACAAAGTAAGAGCATATGGACTATCAGACCAGTTGTGTGATTGGATTGAAGAGTTCCTAGATAACAGAACGCAGCATGTCATTCTCAATGGAGAGAAGTCTTTCGAAGTAAGAGTGATTTCAGGTGTGCCGCAGGGGAGTGTCGTAGGACCGTTGCTATTCTTAAGTAGCTGCAGTCAGGAGTTACGTGTGCAGATCTGCAGCAGTATCGTGGTAGGTGGACAGTTTATATTGTAGAACCGCCGTCGATGTGCGAAAGAGGGCGTTACGTCGCAAGGGCACCTAGTTTTGTATTATCACGAAGCAGAGGAGACAGTGGCACGGATATGATAAGCGAGTAGCGGGTGACAATAATGGAAACAAAGGCGCTTTTCGTTGCCGCGATATATTTCACTAAGGGAGAAATGATAATCGTGATAAAATTAGAGAAATTAGAGCTCACACGGAAAGAGTTATAGGTGTTCATTTCTACAACGCTAGAGAAATAGTCCAAACGTGCATTTATGTCTGTCAAACACGTATAAACGGCTGACTAATCACTTAGATGTAGATGATTACTGTTGATTTACCGGAAACCCTCTGTTGCTATTGCCAATCCGATCAGCTGCAATACCATAACAATTTGTGCAAGCCGAGTCAAGAAAATCCACGCCAGTTGCAAGTACCAGAAATATCGGCGCCGAGAGCTACCTGGCTGGAAGAGCTTCCCTAGCTGTCGATCAATAGGCGCGGCCAACCTTGTATTTTCTGTTGCAACCCCTGGGACCAGAACTGTGACAGCTGCCCAAGAGGCTTTGCCTACCACCCACCCCCCAATCCACCCCCGCCGGCCTTGCTGGCCGCTCCAGTCTTTGCAGAACTTGAACTCGCGCTTCTGAGATACCAGGCCACTCCGAAGACAGACGATATGCGACAGGAGTTTGGAGCGTATATTGTGTTCGAACATTATGAATTTCCTCGAAGAGGAAACATTCTTGTGTAACTCAATTAGCTCTTCACTTACACTAAGTGTTGAGTACTATATTGACAAGGGATTCAAAATTGATACCGTATTTATAAATCCGCAGAAGGATTTTGACACTGTACTACACAAGCGGCTTGTAGTGACATGGCGTGCTTATGGATTATTGTCACAGTTATGTGTCTGGATTCGTGATTTCCAGTCAGAGAAGTCACAGTTCGTAGTAATTGACTGAAAGTTATCGAGTGAAACAGAAGTGATTTCAGGCGTTCCCTAAGGTAGTGTTATAGGCCTTCTTCCGTTCCTTCTCTATGTAAACTATTTATGAGACAATCTGAGCAGCCATCTTAGGTTGTTTGCAGATGATGTTGTCGTTTATCGTCTAGTACGGTCATCAGAAGATCACAACAAGTTGCAAAACGATTTTATAAGATATCTGTGTTGTGCAAAAATTGGCAATTGACCCTAAATAACGAAAAGTGTGAGGTCATTCACATGAGTGCCAAAAGGAATCCGTTGAACTTAGGTTACACGATAAATCAGGTTAATCCGAGGGCTGTAAAGTGAACTAAATTCCTAGGAATTACAATTAAGAACAACTCAAATTGGAAAGACTACTTAGACAATGTAATGGGGAAGGCAAACTAAAGACTGTGTTTTATTGCAGGACACTTAGAAAGTGTAACAGTTCTACTAAAGAGACTGTCTACACTACCCTTGTCCGTCCTCTTTAGAGTATTGCTGCGCTGTTTTGGACCTTACGCTATACGATTAACGGAGTACATCGAGAAAGTTCAAAGAAGAGCAGTACATTTTGTATTATCGAGAAATATGGGAGAGAGTGCCACGGAAATGATACAGGATTTTGGATGAAATGATTAACACAAATGCGTTTCTCGTTGCGGGGAGATCTTGTAAGGAATTTCTAATTACCAGCTTTCTCCTCTGAATGCGAAAATATTTTGTTGACGCCGACCTACATAGGGAGAAACGATCATCATAATAAAGTAAGGAAAATCAGATCTCACACGGAAAGATGTAGGTGTTCTTCTTTCCGCTAGGTTTTCGAGATTGGAATAATAGGGAATTATTGTGAAGATGATTCCATGAACCCTCTCCCGGACACTTAAGTTTAATTTGCAGAGTTTCCAGGTAGACGTAGATGTCGATGTGGTACAGGAGTACCATGTCCGTTCTTGTCAATGTTCAAAGATATTTAACTGTAACTTCGTTCCTGTGGAGGAAAGTATTACGATCATTAAGTGAGGATGCAGGGAGAAAGGGACCACTGTTGTTGAAGTGGGTGACAATGACTACTCACCCCTAGTGTAGGTAGCTCTCCGATAGACACACTATGCTGTCGGACGTATACTGAAAAGCCAAAAGATTATGACAACCACCTCAGTATCGTGCGGGTCCACCTTTGGAACGCAGTACAGCAGCGATTATGCGTGGTATGGATTCGAAAAGTTCTTGGTAGGTTTCTATTGGTATGAGGCGGCAGATGTCTACGTACAGTTCACGCAATTCCCATGAATTTTGAAGCGGTGGTTGGTCGGCTCCGAGCTGACGCCCGATTGGGTTCCTGATATGTTCCATCGGAGTCGATCAGGCGAATTTGGTGGCCAAGACATCTACGTGAGTTCGGTACTTTTTCTTCAAATATCAGGCTTCTGACTGGTTTGATGCGGCCTACCACGAATTCCTCTCTAGTGCCGCCATTTTTATCTCAGAGTAGCACCTTAAACCTATATCCTCAATTATTTGCCGTATGTCTTCCAGTCTGTGACATTCTCTACAGTTTTTACCCTCTACAGCTCCCTCTGAAACGTCCCCTTAGAAAAATTATACATGACTGTGCTTAAACTGACACACAATATCTTTACTTACACTTCAAGTACCACCAACTTACTCCCTGATGTCTTAACTGATGTCCTGTCATCCTGTCCCTTCTTCTTGTTAGTGTTTTCCGTATAGTCCTTTCCTCGCCGGTATTGCGGAGAACCTCTTCATTCCTTACCGTTACAATCCACCTAATTTTGAACATTCTTCTGTAGCATCACATCTCAAATGCCTCGGCTTTCTTCTGTTCCGCTTTTCCCACAGTCCATTTTTACTGCCATACAATGTTGTGCTCCAAACGTACATTCTCAGAAATTTCTTAGACATATCTTCCTCAAATTAAGTTCTATGTTTGATACTGGTGGACTTCTCTTGGCCAGAGGTGCCATTTTTGGCAGTGCTAAACTGCTTCTCATGTCCTCCTTGCCACGTCAATCATGATTTTTTTAGCTGTATAGGTAGCAGTAGTCCTTCGTATATTTCGTGATCCCCAATTCTGATGTTAAGTTTCTCACTATTCTCAGTTCTGCTACTTTCATCTTTCTTCGATTTATTCTCAAGCAGTATTCTGCATCCGTTACACCGATCATTCCATTCAGCGCTTCCTGTAGTTCTTCTTCACTTTCGCTAAGATTAGCAATGTCATCAACGAATCTTAGCATTAATATCCTTTCACCTTGAATTTTTTCCCCACTCTTGAAGCTTTTTCACCCACGCTCCTTCGATGTATATATTGAATAGTAGGGACGAAAGACTACAACACTGTGTCCAGAATGAGATTTTCACTCTGCAGCGGAGTGTGCGCTGATATGAAACTTCCTGGCAGATTCAAACTCTGTGCCGGACCGAGACTCGAACTCGGGACCTTTGCCTTTCGCGGGCAAGTGCTCTACCATCTGAACTACCCAAGCACGACTCACGCCCCGTCCTCACAGCTTTACTTCTGCCAGTACCTCGTCTTCTACCTTCCAAACTTTACAGAAGCTCTCCTGCGAAACTTGCAGAACTAGCACTACTGAAAGAAAGGATATTGCGGAGACATGGCTTAGCCACAGCCTCGGGGATGTTTCCAGAATGAGATTTTCACTCTGCAGCGGAGTGTGCGCTGATACGAAACTTCCTGGCAGTTTAAAACTGTGCCGGACCGAGACTCGAACTCGGTTCGTTTGCCTTTCGTGGGCAAGTGCTCTACCATCTGAGCTACCCAAGCATGACTCACGTCCCGTCCTCACAGCACAGGTTCGCAGGAGAGCTTCTGTAAAGTTTGAAAGGTCGGAGACGAGGTACTGGCAGAAGTAAAGCTGTGACGACGGGGCATGAGTCGTGCTTGGGTAGCTCAGTTGGTAGAGCACTTGCCCGCGAAATGCAAAGGTTCCGAGTTCGAGTCTCGGCCCGGCACACAGTTTTAATCTGCAAGGAAGTTTTACATCACTGTGTTACACCTTTTTTAATCCGAGAAGTTGGTTCTTTCCCTTCCAGTCATATGTCTTGTTTCTTGCACGTATTGTGTATTGCCAGTCTTTTCCTATAGCTTACCCCTATTTTCATTAGAATTTCGAACATGTTGCACCATTTGACACAGTCTAACGCCTTCTCCAGGTCTAAAAATGCTATGAACAAGATCTGTATAATACTCCACAAATAAGACATGAAAGTATGCAGATAATCTGCAATAATGTTCACATAGTTCACAGAAATTGTATTGCTTTCAGTTACTGCCGCAGATCGCTTGGAAGCCCCGGTGAATGTACAACACCGCATAATGCTGCCTCTGCCGGCGTAACTCTCTGGCAGGATGCACGGTCCGAGCAGCCGTTTGCGCGGATGACGGAGAATCCGGACCAGAGGATCGATCTGCTGTACCAACAAACTGATGCATCCGCAAGGCGACACGTTTCCATTGATCCACTGATTAATCTCGCTGATCACGTGCCCACTGCAATCGTAATTGGCGATATCGTTGGGTCAACACAGGAGGAATACATTGGGGTCGTCTGCTGTGGAGCCCACGTTCAGCAATTAGCGCTGAACGGTGTGTGCTCCGAAACATCAGCAGATCTGCGTATCTCCGCCTGTCCTGCGTTACAGAGCAGTCAAGGCTCTGACCTCCACTTCCTGTGACAAAGAATGGACGGGCAATAGCTTCCCGCTCGAAGGTTTCACTGCCCTTCAATCAGTTTCCATATAGGCCCACGGCAGTAGCACGCGAACAACTGACCAGTTTCGTCCTTTCCTACCGCTGGGCCACAGCAACCTGTCTTTTGCCGCAGTCGATTATGTAAGTGGATTTCCCTATCGTCGACGGAATGATTCCCTTATTCGTCTCTACTCCTCTTAGACACTCTCCTTACCACGTCACCACATCTCCAGGCGGAACTCAACCTCGTGGAGGGCAGTGGTCATAATGTTTTAGCTAATCTCTCCCTCTCTCTGTGTTTGTGAATTCCTTAGGAACCTAACTACCGAGGTCATCGGCCCCTAGACTTGCACACTACTTAAACTAACTTAAACTAACTTACGCTAAGAACATTTGAGGTCATTGACCCCCACTTTACACACTAGTTAAACTACCTTACGCTAAGAACAACACACACACCCATGCCCGAGGGAGGACTCGAACCTCCTGCGGGAGGGAAGCTAATATTTGTAGAGGAGGCACGTAAGGAGTGTGCAGATACTTTACAACGCAGGGTACTTGCTCAGGATGATAGTTCTTATGTGATCTGAGGCTTTCCCGGCGAATGTGCTGTATCCAAAGTTCTCGGGTGTCCAGCCGGATCCGATCGTCGAAGTTCCACGATCGGATCCGGCTAGACACCCGAGAACCTTGGATACATGATAGTTCTTGTTGTCAGAGGAATAGAGAATCACACGGACAAGAATTAGCGTTTAAAGAACTAATCTACATCTACATGTATACTCTGCAAACAACTATGAAGTGCATGACAGAGGGTACGTCCCATTGCACCAGTTAATTGGGTTTCTTCCCGTTCTATTCACGTACGGAGCTTGGGAAGAATGACTGTTTAAATGCCTCTGTGTGTGCTGTAATTAATCTAATCTTGTCCTAACGATCCCTATGTGAGCGACATGTAGAGCGTTGGCTGGTAGCGAATTCCTACAGTAATCATTTAAAGCCGTTTCTTGAGACTTTGCAAGTAGACTTTCTCGGGATAGTTTACGTCTATCTTGAAGAGTCTGCTCGTTCAGCTTCTTCAGCTTGTGTGGGACACTCTCCAACGGGTCAAACTAACGTGTGTCCATTCGTGCTGCACTTCTCTGTATACGTTCAATATCCCCTGTTAGTCCTACATGGTACAGGTCCCACACACTAGAGCTACGAGGGTAAATCAGTTATTATCTGCAAAGTAGTTGTAAAATTTTATTGCAATTAAATAGGAAACTTAGAAGAACATGGTTTTTCGACATACTCTCCTTGCGTTTCAACGCACTTGGTCCATCGTTGTTCAAGCTTCCTTATGCCCTCGTAAAAGAAGGTTCTCGGTTGAGCTGCGATCCAGGAGTGCACCGCTTCTTTCACTGTTTCGTGCGAGGCAAATCGACGGCTCCTAATGCAATTTGAGTGGACGAAAGAAGTGATAGTCAGAAGGGGCAAGATCGGGACTGTATGCAGGATGATTCAGTACTTCAAATTTGAGTTTCTGGAGCGTTTCAGCAGTCTGGGCAGCAGTATGCGGACGGGCATTGTCGTGCAACAACACAACACCTTTTGACAGCAATCCTCGGCGTTTGCTTCGAATTGCAGGCTTTACACTGTTTATTGCTGTGCCTCTTTCCCCATAATGTTCCAGTACTGGACCTTGTGGGTCCCAAAAAACCGTAAGCATCAGTTTTCCTGCGTACGGTTTCCATTCCATACTCTGCCGTTTACTCTCCGGCTCGTAATGATGGATTCATGTTTCGTCACCAGTAATGATACTGCCCAAGAAGCTGTCCCTTTCGTTACCACAGCGATCCAAATGTGTTTTGCAGATGTCCAAGCGCCTTTGCTTATGCAGCTGTGTGACTTGTTTTGGGACCCATCTTGCACAAACTTCATGAAACCCAAGTCTGCTGTGGATGATTTCGTAGGCAGAATCGAGACTAATTTCCAAACGATGTGCGCCGGCCGCGGTGGCCGAACGGTTCTAGGCGCTTCAGTCCGGAACCACGCGACTGCTACGGTCGCAGGTTCGAATCCTGCCTTGGGCATGGATGTGTGTGATGTCCTTAGGTTAGTTAGGTTTAAGTAGTTCTAAGTTCTAGGGGACTGATGACCTCAGATGTTCAGTCCCATAGTGGTCAGAGCCAGTTTTTCAACCAAACGATGTGCCACTTCGTCAATAGTTAATCATCTGCCTAAGAGAATCATTTCACGTGAACGCTCAATGGTTTCTTCATTTGTGACGGTAAACGGTCGTCCGGCTAATTCGTCGTGCCTAGCACTTGTGCGACCATTTCGGAATTTTTCAATCCATTCGTAGACACTCCGTTGTGGCAAAACACTGTTTCCGTACTGTACCGAAAGTCTTCGATGAATTTAGGCCCCTGATACGCCTTCCGATCACAAAAAACGGATCACAGAACGTTGTTCTTCTTTGGTGCAAATCAACAGCGGAGCAGTCATGATTAACAGCACGGCAGCGATAATGAAACTAACCTAGCAGCTTGAAAATTGCAAAGATATAACAACAAATAAACAAAGCATGAGTAATCAACGTAAAACGACACTACTATCAAAATAAACAAAAATATAACTAAATTGCGGATAATAATTGACTTACTTTCGTATATTCCAAAATGAATCCCATGAATTATTTGTAAACAATCTCCTTTGTAGACTGATTGCATTTCCACAGCATTCTACCAATAAACCGATGTCTGCCACCCGCTTTGTCCGCGACAGAGTCTATGTGATCATTCCATTTTGCATCCCTACAAAGTGTTACAAGCAGGCATTCGCATGAGCTGGCCGATTCCAACTGTTACTCATCCATATCATTTTATCGTCTTGGGAACTGCCTAGTTTTACATTTCTGAACATTTACAGTAAGTTGGCAATATTTGCACCTCTTTTAAGTCTAATCAAGATCTGACTGATTTTTTGTGCAGCTTCTTTCAGACCGTACTTCTTTATGGAGAAATGGCTCTGAGCACTATGGGACTTAAGGGGCTCCGGAACGCCCTATACTTGCAATGTTAAAATAACGCTTATAAATTACATCTTTCCTCACAAAGTATTTGAGGTAGGAAGTTGAACTTTTTACAGATTATTTATTGGAATATGGGCTACAACTTAACACAGGGATTTTACAAAATTTTAGTTCAGTTATTAAAGATGATTTTTTTCAATTGTAATGAAAATTCACAACATTTTTTTGCAATTTTTTATTTATATATTCAAAAATATACAGTTTTTTGGAAAAAAGGCTGTGTTAAATTATGCAGAGGGTACTGTGTAACATTTACTGAAAGTTTGAAACAAATATGTTTGGAAGATCCTTAGAAAACATGTAATTAGTATGAGAAAATAAAAGTTTTGGGAATCGAGCGACAAAGATTGGATTAACTTTTTAGTGCCTTCCAGGTCCATAGGATGGATTATGTTTATCCTCTGCAAACTCCTCCTCCAGCTTCCTCTTGTTCCTCCTCCTGTTTACTCTTGCTTGTATTTCTAGACTCTTTACAGCCCTGTCTGCAGCCCGAAGGCGTTCCTTGTCTAAAGCAAGCATCGCTCGTACCATGTTAGAACCTATCTTCATTCCCATATTTATAAATACCTTGCACCTTACAATGTTGCCATCATTGAAAGTCGCAACAGCATCATACACACCGAAGTGAAGTGTTTCTATTCCAACAAATACAGTCTTGGGGATTCTCGACCATATAACACTATTTACACTTTCATTGGGGTTTTGAGTTTTTCCGTGAATACACTTTTTCAACAGTTCAGGTGCTGCTAAGTCTCTGAAAATAGGTTTTATCACCTCCATTATTGCATGAGGCAGACTATGCTTATGAGTGTACACTTCACCAGTTAGCAATCCTTTGTTATATTTACACCAACTGTCTTCTTCTTTGGGACACAAGCTATGTTGGGGATTTTCATCGTCTTTATTGTTTACAGTAATAACACATACCTTTGGCTTTCCAACATTTCTCCTTTTCTTAAAAGCCTTCAGAGGATTTCTAATAACTTTACTTTTACTCATTATTATACTTCAACAAAACAGAGACTCAAGAAACAGAATTAATTACGAATATTTTCGAGATAACGACAGAGTAAATAAACATGAAACAATCGACAATCACACCAGCGATATATATTGAACCATCACAGGTTAGCCACAACACACACTTTATCTCACATCACTAAAATGTACCTGATGAACACGGACGTTAATAATAACACCATTTGACAGCAGTTTAACAGCGCCACAGTGGGTCACGCCCATGTAGAACACATTTAAAAAAAATTTAAAAATAGTTGTAGTCTTCGGAATTGAATAAATAATATATCTATTAAAAGGTAATAGTCTGCAGATTCAGAAAACGCAAAAAAGTAAAAATTGAACTTTTCATGATTTTGAGCCTTTCCGGAGCCCCTTAACGTCTATGGTCATCAGTCCCACTAGAACTTAGAACTACTTAAACCTAACTAACCTAAGGACATCACACAACACCCAGTCTTCACGAGGCAGAGAAAATCCCTGACCCCGCCGGGAATCGAACCCGGGAACCGGGGCGCGGGAAGCGAGAACGCTACCGCACGACCACGAGCTGCGGACCTTTATGGAGAACTGCATATTTTGCAAAAGTTGCGGTTACTATTGATGTTGTCGGTAAGGTCATTAATATACGACACAAACGGCAAGGGTGCCAGCACATGTCCCTGGGGACATTTGAAGTTACTTCTACATCCGACAATGACTGTCTATGCAAGATAACATATTGCGTTCTCCGTACCAAAAAATCCGAAGTTCCGGCACAAGTTTCGCTTGATGCCTCTTACGACTGTGCTTTTGACATTAAGCGTAGATGTGGTACTGAGCCAAATACTTGTAGGAAATCAAGAAATTCTACATCTACGTCACTGCCTTGATCCAAAGCTTTCAGTATGTTATGTGAGAAAACAGTTGACTTTCACATAATCGGAACCTATGGTGGTTAGCACGGAGGAGGTTATTCTGTTCGAAATACATCATTATAGTTGTCAGAATATGTTCTAAGATTCTGCAACAAATCATGTTAAGGACGCTTGGATGGATTTCTCTGAATTACTTCTACTACCGTTCTTGTAGATGACTGTGCGCAACTCCAACAACAGGACACGGTTTTTTGTTAAAGGAATCTGCGACAGGTTACAGTCAGAAGAAGGGCTAACCTAGACAAAAATTCTGATAAGGATTGCAGTGGGCCCTGGAGCTTTGTTCAGTATTCACGTCTTCAGATTTTTCTGAACGGTACAGACTCTAACAATTATTTTACTCATCTGTTCACTGGTACGAGGATTAAATTTGGGCAATTCCCCTTGGTTTCTCTTTGTAAAGGAACATTTGAAAACGGGATTAAACGCTCCAGCTTGTACTGTGCTACCCTCAGTTTCAGTTCCTGTCTCATTTGCTAGGAAATGTACACTAACGTTGGTGCGCCAAACAGCCTTTACGTAAGACCAGAGTTAATTTGAGTTTTATTGAAGATCATTTGTCAATATTCTGATATGGTAGTAATATAACGTTCCACTTATTGCTCTCTTTTCCGCCAAACGCATTTCATTCGTCATGGCGGGAGAAGTAAATTTTTAGTCATTATATCAAGATTAATAACGTGTTGTTTTAATATTGTTAACTGATAACACTTAAACAGTGGACAGGTTTCCAAACAAGATATTGTTGCTACATAAGTACATTGAAAAGTCAAACTAACTTTAGTGCGAGTTTGAAATTTCATTTGGCTGTGAACATAAAAAGGGAAAATTCTCAACTGGAAAGCAAATCGGGGTATAAGTTAGAAGTTTCCAATATTCTACCAAGAAAAATAGTCCTGTACATAGGTGCAGGATATTACAGGCACAGTGGGTGATGCTCCCCATGGCTCCTTCCCTCCCCCCCCCCCCTACTCTATCTCCTTTACACTGCCGATATGCCTGGACCTCCCCTGCCTGTTCACCTTCTCCAATTTACTGATGACACAGCCCTACAGCCCTCCTGGCCCTTTATCCTACCGTTTAACGGTTCCATCATACCCTTCAAACCCACCTCGACCAGTTCACTGCCTGTTGCAGGCAGTGGCTCCTTCGCATCAACCCTCCCAAGCCCAGGAAATCATCACAGGTTGTACCACCCATTCCTTCCAGCTATACGATTTTTACCTCACCATTTATGGTTGTCCTATCCGCCTCACTCCTACCCTGAAATACCTTGGCCTCATCCTCGACCATCACCTCACCTGGACTCCCCATCTCCTTACAATCCAACACAATGCCCACAATAGACTCTGCCTCCTGGAACTCCTGTCCAGCCAGACATGAGGACGGCATCCTTCCACCACCCTTCACACCTACAAATCCTTGATCCATCCATCCTTTGTTATACCAGCATCGTTTGGGTTTCCACCCCTCCCAGATTCTATAAAGGCCTCCAAATCCAAGAACACCATGCACTCCGCCTCGCCTTCTGTATCCGCCTCCCGTCCCGCACACGAATTCTCTATGACATCATCCCCTTCCCCCATCTTCTTCCTTTCCTCGAACACATCTGCATCCTGTACATCGTCTGCAGACTCGATCCCCCACACCCCCTGGTGTCTTCACTCCTCTCCACTCTCAGCCCATTGCCGCACCTTTACAGTAGTGTCCCGCCCTCTGTCCATCTCCACACCCTTCACTTCCTTTCCCAATGCAACTTCCAGCACCTACCCCTCCCGAATTATGAGCTTCGCCCTGATCTCGACCCCTCCTACCAACTCTAACCCCATCTACTCCTCAGGGTTCCCTCTCCCCTCCTCTTCGCTTCCCCTGAGCGGTTTTCCTCCCTCCTACGCTCCCTCCCTTTCCCGTGTCTCTCTTCTTGGTCTCTGCACTCCCTTCTAACGTGCCTTCCATCTCCCACCCTGCTCAACTTCTGCTTTCTTGGTCCGACCCCCAACCCCCCTTTTTCTTCTTTTCCTTCCACCTCCTCCAGCCTCCCCTTCCCTACTGCACCTCTACCCTTTTTTCCCTTCAAAATGGTTCAAATGGCTCTGAGCACTATGGGACTCAACATCTGAGGTCATAAGTCCCCTAGAACTTAGAACTACTTAAACCTAACTAACCTAAGGACATCACACACACCCATGCCCGAGGCAGGATTCGCACCTGCGACCGTAGCAGTCCCGTGGTTCCGGACTGCAGCGCCAGAACCGTTTTTCCCTTCTCTCAGGCCTCCAGTCCCTTGGTAGGTCCCCACCAGCTATGTGTTTTTATATTGTAGCCGACTTTTAACTTGCGTGTGTGACTCCCGTGTATTTTAAGTGCCCACAATTGGCCAGCTTCGTTATTTTAACTTTATGTTGACTTTTAACTGTCCCCCCAATGAACGTCCTCATCTCATTGCATGTTTTTAACTTCCATTGTCAGAGTTTACTGTGTTTTTATATACCCCCCCCCCTTCCTCCCTTTTTTATGTATAAGATTCCACTTTTGATATTTTGTAATGCCACTCGGCTGAAGAGCGGTGGTTGTGCCGCTGCCAGTCCCCCACTGCCCCTATGGCACAGTTGGACATTGGGTTGCTGTCCCAATATTATTACACATCGCTATATTCCTCCTGGCAGCTGCTGTTCACTTGCAGATCAGCAGGAGGCTGCTCCCCTTACTTCATTGATAGCTTGCTGTCATATCATTACTATTCATTTTTTCCACGTAGGGCTATTGGCTAGACTGGCTGTAGGAGCTCTCTAGTGCTAGAGTAATAGCGAAAATATCCACTCTGTATCTAGCAGTTATTGCCAAAACTGAATGGAGCTACCATCTAGTGCTCAATAAATTGCAACTCAAATTGCTTAAATAAACATTTTGCATACAAAATAAAGACTTATGTCTATCATATGTAGCAGCCCAGTACAGACTGAGTCCTTTTCCCGCCAAATTACAGATAGGAGAGGCGAGGGATGTGGGGAATTGTGAACACATAGTACAGAGTAAATATGTACATCATTCCTGCCTGACAGCTCAGGACAGACTGAAGCTTCCTCACAATTGGAGGGGGCCGGAGGGAAGAGGAGGGGAGGGGCGGGGAGGGGAGTGGAGGGGAGGGGAAGAGGGTAGGGTGGTTGGGGTGGGATTTGGGGTACTGGGGGAGGGTGGTGGTGGTGGTGGTGGTGGTGATGGGAGAGAGCCGCAGTGCCCTCTGGTGGTGATGTTATGAACTAGGTCAGTTGTTCTGTGAATCTCAAGGCGAACACACAATTTTATATTCCCGCCAATAAATTTGAATTTCCTGCATTGTTTTGAATTTGTCGCCATTTTTTGCATTTCCCACCAAAATTCAATTTGCCGCCATTTTCAGGGGTGGAGGTAGGGAGGGGTGGTGGGGGTAGGGACCCAAGTGCTGGCTGGGGAAAACGCATGACGTCAGGGGGTGAGGGGCAATTAATTGCTCAATTTGTTGAATTTGATATCTATTTGATATCAGTATACCTTTGCCCCACTACTCACGACAACTCGCAACAAATGGAATTATAATTCGCTAAACAACTAGCTCCAATCACTTTTAACACTTGTAATGCCTATGATGTTCACAGCAGAGCGCTCAGAACACTATTGAACGTTCTCTGTTTGTAAGAGAATGCGTGACGTCTGGTGCAGAGAACAAGCCTAAACTCGACCGCCGTCATTCGTGACTACAACTGTAGCATGATGATAATGATAAACGCAGTCTGGCTACCTTTGTCATTCTCGAAGCCTCCACATAAGAATACACCAACAAACCATAGCACTGTGACCAATGTCGAGGAAGACATCAAACATGAAAGGATGGAGGTGGTTTTAGGCTGGCAGAGTGTCTTCGATTACTACCATAGGTCCCACGCAAGCGCAAGAGAATGTCCTCCATAGCATAAAAATGTTCCCACTAATCTGCGGCTGTGGCAGAGTCAACGTTTCGAGCTGCCGTTCAGCTTGATGACGGTTTTTGTGGAGACGGCCTTCGACCAAGTGTAGCAAAAATGTAATTAATCAGAAGAGCTGAAACGTTTCCACTGATCGACTGTGGAGTCCCGAAGGTCCCGTGAACACTGCAGACGCAACTGACTATGTCACTGGGTCAAAATGTGAACACCTAGGGGTGGTCTGCTGTGGAGCTCCATTTTCAACAACTTACGATGAGCGATGTGCTCATTTGTGCGTGCACCCGCATTTTGCTCTTTCGGCAGAGCAGACAGTAGCCTATGAAGAGTCGTGGACTGCCAACCATTTAGCACCGAGTGGTAGTTTCACTGTGCTAACTCTTTCCATAGATGCTCATGACAGTAGCACGTGAACATTCGACCAGTTTTCGAGGTACTTGTTCACAGGCTTTGCGTAATAATAGCCTTTTCTTAGAAAAGCCGCTTATCTCAGTGGATTTCTCCATTTCCAACACATATCTTCACTAGAGTGTTCCCCCATCCGTCTCTGCTGCGCTTACGTACTTTCACCACCCGCCCTCCACCCCTCGCCACCAAGAGCAGTCACAACTAGGGTCGCCATGACGATAGTCCGCGCTTCTCCAGACGTTGTCGCAGTGTCTGTGCGGGTACCTACCTCGCTGCAAACAAGCTTGTCTCTTGACTCAGAGTTCGTGACGTGGTTGTACGATCCTCTACATCTGAATGAACAGTGCGTCTGTCCTATTGGGCACGAGTCATGGGGCTCTGCGGAGGTACTCGAGACGTTGAGTACTGTCCTCCTGAACTCATCGATTCCATATCCGCATGGGAGTCGTGGCATCCCGACCATCGTGAGCAGCAATGTGATAAACTGCAGTCTCGATACTCAAGACTGAAGGTACTCAGACATTTCTCTCATTACTCAATCTGATTATCACTAAACTGACACACAATATTTTTAGCGCAAAGCAATCTGACTTTCAATAATCCCTACTAACGAATGGCCCTGACTAAAAATAACCTACACCTTTCATTAATCACTTACCTCACAAAAATCTTCGTTACTCGAACTACTGCAATGCAGCGATCGCCAATACTGACAGCTAAATAAAAGATTCTAACTACTGAAGGCACTAACTACTGATATGCATAGTCAGCAAATGAAAGATTTTGATAGGGAACAAACAATGTATTTACCTTAATAATGTTCAAAAGTCATCTTATATATCTATCAATTCATGACAACCATCTTTACAAATTTCCTTTTTCTGGCGGACACACGTCCAGATCGTCCGCTTATAGTAACTGTGGTGTCATCGCCACTCGCCCCAGTTGTACAACCGACTTTGCTAGCGATGGTTCACTGATAAAATATGCTCTCATTTGCCGAGACGATAGTTTAGCATAGCCTTCAGCTACGTCATTTGCTACGACCAAGGCGCCATATTCAGTTACTATTGATATTGTGAATCATACCTCACGCCAGCCTGCGTGAGCTAAAACGCGTGCCTTTCGGCCTCCTCTAGTAACACGGTGTTGGCTCTCCTGCCAACCACAACAGTAACCTCTCAAAACTCTGGCATCTCTCTCTCTCTCTACATCCACCACTGCTGGCGGCTCACCTCCAACTGTCCAACGCTAGGTACTGTTCAAATCCAACTGCTCAACACTACACAAGCGAATATTCCAACAATGAGTCCAGCCAGTCACAGACTGCACACAGCACAGTCAGTGATTTTCATACAAAGCGCTACGTGGCGTTACCAACATAAAAACCTAAACAGCCTACTTACAACGTCTGTTTCATGCGGGCTTTATGTTGTTGCAATTTTAAACGCAGTTAAAATTGTTGTTGTGGTCTTCAATCTGAAGACTGATTTGATGTAGCTTTTCGTGCTGCTCTATTCTGTGGAAGCCTCTTCGTGTCCGGATAACTACTGCAACTTATATCCTTCTGAATCTGCTTACTGTATTAATCTCGCCGTCTTCCTCTCCATACCTCCCTCCAATACTAAACTGATAATCCCTTGTCTAGCCTGAAAGTTTTCTATCAACCGATCTCTTCTTCCAGTCAAGTTGTGTCACAAATTTCTTTTCTTCCCTTTCTATTCACTACCTCCTATTACTTACGTGACCTACACACCTAATTTTCAGCATTTTTCTGTAGAATCACATTTCAGAAGTATGTATTATCGTCTCAGAAAATGGAGAGATTGAAGAAATGTATGATGAGATAAAAGAAATTATTCAGATAGTTAATGGAGTCGAAAATTTAATTTTGGTGGGGAATTATAGTTCACTAGTAGTAAAAGGAAGAGAAGGAAAAATTGTAGGTGAACTGGACTGGGGGGAGGGGGGAGAGGGGAGATACGAAAGAGGAGCTGCCTGGTAGAATTTTGCATAGAGTATAATTTTATCATCGCTAACACTTTAAGAACCATGAAAGAAGGCTGTCTATATGGAAGACACCAGAAGTCACCGAAAGGCTTCAGAATGAAAGTGTAATTGTAAGACATAGATTTCTGAACAAAATTTGAAATTATAAGACATCTCCAGTGGCAAAAGTAGACTCTCACCACAATTTATTAGTTATGACATGTAGATTTAAACTAAGGAAATTTGCGAAAAGGTAGGAAATTAAAGAGATGGGACTTGGATAAGCTGAAGAACCAGAGGTTGTTGAGAGTTTCATAGTGAGCAATAGACACAACGAATGACTTAATCAGGGGAAAGGAAGACTGCAGAAGGCAACTTTGTAGCTTTAAGAAATGAAATATTGAAGGCAGCAGAGGATCAAACACTTATAAAGACAAAGCGTCGTAGAAAACCTTGGCTAACACTGGAGATATGGAACAAAACTGATGAAATCAGAAAATAAAAAAATGCAGCAAACGCAGCAGGCAAAAGGTAATACAAAGCTCTAAAAAATGAGGCTGACAGGAAGTGCAAAGTAGATAAACATAAATGGCTGGAGAGTAAATGTAAGTGTTGAGAAGTATATTTCGCTAAGGCAAAGATAGATACTGCCTACAGGAAACTTAAAAGAGACCTTTGGAGATAAGAGATGCAGCTGTA
Organism: Schistocerca nitens; assembly: GCF_023898315.1. Taxonomy (NCBI): domain Eukaryota; kingdom Metazoa; phylum Arthropoda; class Insecta; order Orthoptera; family Acrididae; genus Schistocerca; species Schistocerca nitens. The sequence continues at coordinate 538,621,608 of NC_064621.1, read as the reverse complement.
TGAATATCAAGAGCTCAGACGTAAAACGAGTCCTAAGTAAAGAAGGGAATGCTGAAAGGTGGAAGGAATATGTAGAGGGTCTATACCAGGGAGATGAACTTGAAGGAAATATTATAGAAATGTAAGAGGACGTAGATGACGATGAGATGGGAGATATTATGCTGCAAGAAGAATTTCACTGAGCAGTGAAAGACCTAAGTCGAAACAAGGCCCCAGGAGTAGACGGCATTCCGTCATAACTACCGACAGCCTAGGGAGAGCCAGTCATGACGAGACAGACCTCAAGAAGAAACAATAATTCCAAATCCAAAGAGAGTAGGTGCTGTCATGTGTGAAAACTGCCGAACTATCAGTTTAATGAGTCATGACTGCAAAATAATAACATGAATTCTTTACAGAAGAAAGGGAAAACTGGTAGAAGCCGAGCTCGTGAAGATCAGTTTGGACTTCGGAGAAATGTAGGCACACACAAGGCAATACTGACCCTACAGCTTAAGGTTGGATAGGTTAAGTTGTAGACTTAGAGAAAGCTTCTGACAATGTTGACTGGAATACTCTCTTTGAAATTCTGAAGGTAATAGGGGTAAAATATAGGGAGTGAAAGGCTATTTGCAAGTTTAACAGAAACCACACGACATTTACAAGAGTCGAGGGACCATTACAGGACGTATATTTTAAAAGTGCATTTTATATAACGACTGAATTATATATTTTATACTTCTGTATAAAAGTGAGAGTGCAAGAGAGTGGGAATGTTTAGTTTTTAAATCCCAGTTTTAAATTTTTGATCACGTTCGTCTCTAATTAGTGTATTAGGGGCGCCAATGATTTCAATGTTGAGCTTCCTATACGTATAGCGAAGCAACTAATCAATCAGCGGTAGTAAACGAGCAGTTTACTACTGGCGCTCCATCGATAAATGTCCTGTGAGAAGTCTTACACAAAACAGGCGAGACTACTGTTACCATATTCTGACTTCACATAAAATTCCCAGTAACGGTTGCTTTCATACGATAGCCCATTTGAGTCCACACATGATTACATTCACTCCTTGCAAACCACATAAGAGTTCTGCATGTCTTTTTACTGTCTACATACACACCTACATACACATTTCGCAAGCCGCCGTGCTGTGCATAACGGGGGGTACTTTGTATCTCTACTACTAATTTCCTGTCTTGTTCCACTCGCAAATGGAGCGAGAGAAAAACGAATGTCTGTATGCCACCCTACGAACTGTAATTTGTCTTATCTTGTGTTGGTGGTCCTTATGCGAAACGCACTTTGGTGGCAGTAGACTCGTACTATAGTCAGCCACAACGGCCATGCTCTAAATTTTCTTATTAGTGTTTCGCGGAAAGAAAGTCGTCCTTGCTCCAGGAATTCCCATCTGAGTTCTCGAAGCATACTCGTGTGTGAATCGAACATAGCGGTAACATGTATAGCAGCACGCCTCTGAATTGCTCCGATGTCTCCCTTTAAACCGGCATCTTTTCTTTACTTTTCTTTTGCTTGTGCCTTTTTCCTGCAATGACGCAGGGTCGGCATGGTTAATAGGATGTGGCAAAGTTAATTGAAGGGGTGGCCAGATGCCCTTCCTGCCGCCACCCCGTACCTCCTCGGGATGGAATTAGTGTACCCTAACTGTCTGTGTGTAGTGTAATCCATGGAATAGTGCGAATGTGTTCAGATGTCTGCGAGCCGTGTAACTGAGGCGGGACGTGGGGACCAGCCCGGTATTCACCAAGTGGGATGTGAAAAACCGCCTAAAAACCACATCCAGGTTGGCCGGCACACCGGCCTCCATCGTTAAGCTGCCGGGCGGATTCGATCCTGGGCCAGCGCGCCTACCCGAGTCCAGGAAGCAGCGCATTAGTGCTCTCGGCTAACCTGGTGGGTCCCTTTAATCCGGCATGGTGGGTTCAAATTCAAATGGCTCTGAGCACTATGGGACTTAACTTCTGAGGTCATCAGTCCCCTAGAACTTAGAAGTACTTGACCCTAACTAACCTAAGAACATCACACACATCCATGCCCAAGGCAAGATTCGGACCTGCGACCGTAGCAGTCCCGCGGTCCGGACTGAAGCGCCTAGAACCGTTCGGCCGACATGGTGGGGATCCCAAACACTCTCGCAGTACTCAATAATGGGTCACAGCTATGTTCCATATACGATCGCCTTTGTAGATGAGCTACACTTTCCAAAAATTCTCACAGTAAACCGAAGTCGACCATTCGCCTTCTCTACAAATGACCTTACGTATTCGTCCAATTTCCTGTAACATAGCATTGTTGCGCCTACCTCGACGAGACAGTGTCATGCAGCAAAGCATTTACACCGAAATCGACCATTATAGGATTATGAAGATAGTACCTGTTCTCGAAACAACAGATACTATTGATGACCATGCAGCGTCTCTAGAATAAATGATAATTAATTGAAACCCTCAGCTGTCGACAGTTGTTGTTGAGATACCTCGATGGGGCAGCTGAAAATGTGTGTCCCGACCGGGACTCGAACCCGGGATCTCCTGCTTACATGGCAGTGGATGGGCAAATATCTATTAGGTACATTACATGTGTAGATTGTGGACACTTGGGAATGTGCGTTTCACGGGAAGCGTGCAAGGGATAAGCCCCTGCAGTCGCTCTGTTCATCTGTGTCCTCGGCGGCTCAGATGGATAGAGCGTCTGCCATGTAAGCAGGAGATCCCGGGTTCGAGTCCCTGTCGGGGCACACGTTTTCAGCTGTCCCCATCGAGGTATATCAACAACACCTGTCAGCATCTGAGGGTTTCAATTAATTATCATTCATTATAGGATCGTTTTCCTTAACGTAACAATTTTTTCGACGTTTAGAATAAGCTGCCCTTCACACCAACGAGAAATTCGGTGCAAGTCATCCTATACGCTCCTATAGTGACTCAACGACAGCACTTTGGTGTACACGACAGCGTCGTCGTAAAGAACAGCAGATCGTTATGTATGGAGATAACACGAGCAGTCCTACCACACTCCCCTTGAGCATTCATGACGACATCTTTGGCTCCGATGAACACTCGCCGTTTGGGACAATGTACTGGATTCTGTTACTTAAAAAGTATTCGAACCACTCACATACCTGAGAGCGTATTCTCCGTGGTAGGGCCTTCGTTGACAATCTGCAGTACGGCACTGTGTCAGACTCTCTCCGGAAACCTAGGAATAACGAATCTCCTTGTTTGTTTCGTCCATAGTTCGCTGGATTCAGTGATGCTCTACAGGATATTTGCAGCTGCTTTCCTACGGACTTAGTGCCAACACACGACTGTAGTGATCAGCTCGTGTTCTGTCACTTATCTGATCGAGCAAACTGAAATTCATAACAGCGTAACATCACAGTTCGAGGTCACAAAACAACTCCGTACAACTTCGCCGCCACAAATACCTACTTAAAGAGATTGAGAAATGCTCCTGTTATAGGCCAAGTGGCGAATATGTTCTGGGGACAGTCAGGGATGTAAAAGACTTATGTGGCAACTTCAAAAACATTTAAATCAAAATATCTTGATGTATTCGACCTTCTTTACTTGTTAGCCATGTAGCATAATGTATTGTGTCAAGTAGTGTAACATGATACTAGATGTAATGTCGTATAACGTGATACAAAGAGCGCGGGTGTCTGAAGATGTCTTGATTTAAATGTCTTTCAAGCTTCCAAACAAGTTGTAAAGCTAGTCCCCTTCTTTTACATCCCCAACTCTGCCCAGAAAGTATTGTATATTTTGTGCTCTGACAGGAGCATTTTGCATTTTGGTTCTCTACTTTTACTCTACCATAACTCTGACAGTAGACGGCCATAACTTCGGAACCTACACTCCTGGAAATGGAAAAAAGAACACATTGACACCGGTGTGTCAGACCCACCATACTTGCTCCGGACACTGCGAGAGGGCTGTACAAGCAATGATCACACGCACGGCACAGCGGACACACCAGGAACCGCGGTGTTGGCCGTCGAATGGCGCTAGCTGCGCAGCATTTGTGCACCGCCGCCGTCAGTGTCAGCCAGTTTGCCGTGGCATACGGAGCTCCATCGCAGTCTTTAACACTGGTAGCATGCCGCGACAGCGTGGACGTGAACCGTATGTGCAGTTGACGGACTTTGAGCGAGGGCGTATAGTGGGCATGCGGGAGGCCGGGTGGACGTACCGCCGAATTGCTCAACACGTGGGGCGTGAGGTCTCCACAGTACATCGATGTTGTCGCCAGTGGTCGGCGGAAGGTGCACGTGCCCGTCGACCTGGGACCGGACCGCAGCGACGCACGGATGCACGCCAAGACCGTAGGATCCTACGCAGTGCCGTAGGGGACCGCACCGCCACTTCCCAGCAAATTAGGGACACTGTTGCTCCTGGGGTATCGGCGAGGACCATTCGCAACCGTCTCCATGAAGCTGGGCTACGGTCCCGCACACCGTTAGGCCGTCTTCCGCTCACGCCCCAACATCGTGCAGCCCGCCTCCAGTGGTGTCGCGACAGGCGTGAATGGAGGGACGAATGGAGACGTGTCGTCTTCAGCGATGAGAGTCGCTTCTGCCTTGGTGCCAATGATGGTCGTATGCGTGTTTGGCGCCGTGCAGGTGAGCGCCACAATCAGGACTGCATACGACCGAGGCACACAGGGCCAACACCCGGCATCATGGTGTGGGGAGCGATCTCCTACACTGGCCGTACACCACTGGTGATCGTCGAGGGGACACTGAATAGTGCACGGTACATCCAAACCGTCATCGAACCCATCGTTCTACCATTCCTAGACCGGCAAGGGAACTTGCTGTTCCAACAGGACAATGCACGTCCGCATGTATCCCGTGCCACCCAACGTGCTCTAGAAGGTGTAAGTCAACTACCCTGGCCAGCAAGCTCTCCGGATCTGTCCCCCATTGAGCATGTTTGGGGCTGGATGAAGCGTCGTCTCACGCGGTCTGCACGTCCAGCACGAACGCTGGTCCAACTGAGGCGCCAGGTGGAAATGGCATGGCAAGCCGTTCCACAGGACTACATCCAGCATCTCTACGATCGTCTCCATGGGAGAATAGCAGCCTGCATTGCTGCGAAAGGTGGATATACACTGTACCAGTGCCGACATTGGGTATGCTCTCTTGCCTGTGTCTATGTGCCTGTGGGTCTGTCAGTGTGATCATGTGATGTATCTGACCCCAGGAATGTGTCAATAAAGTTTCCCCTTCCTGGGACAATGAATTCACGGTGTTCTTATTTCAATTTCCAGGAGTGTATGTATAGTTTTATTGACTCGGGTGACGTGTGATGCGGTATAGGTTTTGTTACTGTGTTTAGAATTATCCTGGCAATGAATAAAGCTCTCATAAAACTGAACGACCATTAACTACAACATTTGAACCGAGTCGCACAAGTTTGAAACACAGAAGTGGCGCACATGGAAAAACTCACAAAACACTGTTTCTTGTACGCAAAATGCGAATGAAGTTAAATTATTGAAAGCGAATTTCAATTTTGTGATAACAATGCATTTATTAATGTATTTGATTAACTTTAAACTGTTTCCGTGCACTCAGTTCGCGTGATAACGAATTTTAAGCGCTGTATTTAGCTCGACTTTAAACCGTCGTATCTCGAGAATGGATAAAGATTATTGGATTAAATAAAGTTCGTTTTGACTTTATCCATTTGTCTACCTTTACGAAAAGATTGAACGGATTCGTACAAATTCGTACAGTAAAATTGTTTTTCTGCACGTAAAATCCAACCGAAGCAAGATTTTTTCAAGCGGTTAAAACATGTCTTAGACGAAGATCCGATACATCGTTCAACCAAATCTGAACAGTCAGTCTTGCTCCAGTCCTCAGTTATTCAAGGGCGACTGTTTTCGCACGCAAAATCCGAGCGGTACACATACAAGTCGTGCCATTAGCTGAGCATTAATATCAGCCCAATTACAGTCTTTTGAAAAATGAATAAATCGATTCGAACAACATGCCTCGTCGCCATCTCCGGTACGTCGTTCAAACGTTGCTTAATATACAGTAACGTAGCTACAGTAGGACATGTTCGAATTGCTAAAAAATTGGCTGCTGTCGCGGGCTAAACCAAAAACTTTTTGTATCATGTTCCTAGCTCAGATACCACCCGAGTATCAAGACCACCCTAAGCGCGATTCTACTGCCTTTCCTGTATTTCATGTAGCGCTTTCGTGGAGGCCAAGCGCAGACTGAACGAAGAATAGGAAATATAATCGGCCGATTTCCAAACAAACCACGGCGGTGTTTGCCGTAGGCGATGTAACTGCTCGAGTTTATAATTTAGAGCGTAAGGTTCAAATGGCTCTGAGCACTATGTGACTTAACATCTGAGGTCATCAGTCCCCTAGATCTTAGAACTACTTAAACCTAACTAACCTAAGGACATCACACCCGAGGTAGGATTCGAACCTGCGACCGTAGCGGTTGCGCGGTTCCAGACTGAAGCGCCTAGAACCGTACGGCCACTCCGACCGGCAGAGCGTAAGGCTGCTTTCATAACACTGCATCTGCAATATCTCCATTCGTAATTTTAATTTGTTTCCAGTAATGAAAAGTTTATATAGAAATTTGTAACAGCGTATGATCTTTTCTTTTTTGTGTGTTTATTGGCTTTTGGTTGCGTCCGTATAGCCAGTCCAGATATAAAAAGTCTTAGAAAATTTTAAAAATCTTCAATTCCACGACGAATAAAACAAAATACTGAAAATACAATGTCTTAGAATAAAAATAGAAATATATCGCCTGCTTAGCAATCACATGTAAACACTGCGAAAGACTACTTTTATGACAGACAGACACACACACACACACACACACACACACACACACACACATATACAGGGTGTTACAAAAAGGTACGGCCAAACTTTCAGGAAACAATTCTCACACAGAAATAAAGAAAAGATGTTATGTGGACATGTGTCCGGAAACGCTTAATTTCCATGTTAGAGCTCATTTTAGTTTCGTCAGTATGTAGTGTACTTCTTCGATTCACCGCCATGATTCCATACGGGATACTCTACCTGTGCTGCTAGAACATGTGCCTTTACAAGTACGACACAACATGTGGTTCATGCACGATGGAGCTCCTGCACATTTCAGTCGAAGTGTTCGTACGCTTCTCAACAACAGATTCGGTGACCGATGGCTTGGTAGAGGCGGACCAATTCCATGGCCTCCACGCTCTCCTGACCTCAACCCTCTTGACTTTCATTTATGGGGGCATTTGAAAGCTCTTGTCTACGCAACTCCGGTACCAAATGTAGAGACTCTTCGTGCTCGTATTGTGGACGGCTGTGATACAATACGCCATTCTCCAGGGCTGCATCAGCGCATCAGGGATTCCATGCAACGGAGAGTGGATGCATGTATCCTCGCTAACGGAGGACATTTTGAACATTTCCTGTAACAAAGTGTTTGAAGTCACGCTGGTACGTTCTGTTGCTGTGTTTCCATTCCACCATATATATATATATATATATATATATATATATATATATATATATATATATATATATATATATACGCGAGCTTAATAGAAACAATTTGGTTACAACTTCTAACAAAGCCATTAATATTTTATGCATATCTAAATTCTTCGTAAACAAGAGGGTTAACATTGATTGTTCCAAAAACGTTCCAATGTGTGTGAACTCCTAAGAGACCAAACGGCTTAGGTCATAGGTCCCTAGACTAACACACTACTTAAACAAATTTAGGGTAACAACAACACACACACACCCACGCCGCGCGCAATCCATGACATGGCGCCTCTAACTGCGTGGCTACTCCGCGCGGGAAGGAAGTGATTGATTCATGCTTATCAGCTCTGCATCAGCCGGTCGAAGTCCCTTCCGTATCCATGGCAGCTGAAGAATATGTGATAAATATCCTCGAGCTCCCCACAGTCATAATATGGCGATGGAAATGGGTGGAGTCACAACAAGGATGTAGTCGATGGCAGCAGTTTTTGAATTTCAACCTGGCAATGGTCCTCACAAACTGTCTCGCGGTCCTTGGGCAAGGTAAACTGCAGTTCAGAGCTCTCTTTGCAGCGTACCATTAGACCTTCGGTAGAAGAAGGTGCATTTGCCCGTACCAGGTGCCGTTGTGTATGTCTTCAGTCTCCCATGCCTCGTGCTAGTTACTTCTGTTGAAGTTCCTAGTCATAGCAATGTGATCCTCCGCTGGAATGCATCGGTCTAGTATATCAGTTGTTGTCGCGTCCTTAGCCAACTAGCACACTGAACTCGCATTCGGGAGGACGACAGTTCAACCCCGCCTCCGGCCGTCCTGATTTAGGTTTTCAGTTATTTCCCTAAATACCTCTAGGCAAATGCCGGGATGGTTCCTTTGAAAGGGCACGGCCGACTTCCATCCCCATCCTTCCCTAAATCGATGAGACCGATGACCTCGCAGTTTTGTCTCTCCCCCCAAAACAACCCAACCCTTAGCCAACTGATGGGATTTTTTGTTCCACACACTCCCCGTATGGGCCTTGAACCGCACAAATGAGACTTTCTTTTACCAGTTCGGTGTAACTTCGATACAGCGGAAGGAGCGACGCCCTCGGGAATCCTGTGAGCTGGAGCTCCAGAAGCAACGAATTGCAGGGCGATCTGGAACTGCAAAACTATTCATCAGTCATCCAAATGTCCATAATAGGAAAACCTGGTGCCTAAGCTATAAAACCTGGACGATTTAGCAAATAGAGGAAAGCGATTTGGCCGGATGAGTTTTGTTTCACACGTCCGCCAACTTACGATCGATTTTACAACCCAAGAGTGAAACATGACGGGGGCTTGAAAAGATTAAGGCAACCATATCGTGATATTCCGTGCGCTCAGTGGGTACCCTGCAAGGTTGCGTTACTGCCAAGGAATGTGGGACCATTTGACTTCTCATGTCCATCCCATGGTACAATGTTTGTTCTCCAGTGGTGATGCTATTTTCCAAGATCATATGGCCCCTGTTCACACTGCCCACATTGTCCAGGACTGGTTTTGTGAGAACCCCTGGGCACGACAGTCACCAGATCTCAGTACTATTGTCCTTTTGTGGTCTATTTTGGGGAGATGGGTGCGTGATCGCTAACCACCCCCATCACCGGTACCTAAGCTTCCTGTTATTTTGTAGAAAGAATGGAATAAGAGTCCCTCGAAAACCACGCAGGAAATCTACATCTACATCTACATTTATACTCCGCAAGCGGCGGAGGGCACTTTACGTGCCACTGTCATTACCTCCCTTTCCTGTTCCAGTCGTTTATGGTTCGCGGGAAGAACGACTGCCGGAAAGCCTCCGTGCGCTCTCGAATCTCGCTAATTTTACATTCGTGATCTCCTCGGGAGGTATAAGTAGCCGGAAGCAATATATTCGATGCCTCATCCAGGAACGCACCCTCTCGAAAACTGGACAGCAAGCTACACCGCGATGCAGAGCGCCTCTTTTGCAGAGTCTGCCATTTGAGTTTGCTAAACATCTCCATCACGCTTACCAAATATCCATGTGACGAAACGCGCCACTCTTCTTTGGATCTTCTATATCTCCTCTGTCAACCCGACCTGGTACGGACCCCACACTGATGAGCAATACTCTAAGTATAGGTCGAACGAGTGTTTTGTAAGCCACCTTCTTTGTTGATGGACTACATTTTCTAAGGACTCTCCCAATGAATCTCAACCTAGCACCCGCCTTACCAACAATTAATTTTATATGATCATTCCACATCAAATCGTTCCATACGCACACTCCCAGATATTTTACAGAAGTAACTGCTACCAGTGTTTGTTCCGCTATCATATAATCATACAATAAAGGATACTTCATTCTTTGTATTCGCAATACATTACATTTGTCTATGTTAAGGGTCAGTTGCTACTCCCTGAACCAAGTGCCTATCCGCTGCAGATCTTCCTGCATTTTGCCACAATTTTCTAATGCTGCAACTTCTCTGTATACTACAGCATCATCAGCGAAAAGCCGCATGGAACTTCCGACACTATCTACTAGGTCATTTATATATATTGTAAAAAGCAATGGTTCCATAACACTCCTCTGTGGCACGCCAGAGGTTACTTTAACGTCTGTAGACGTCTCTCTATTGAGAACAACATGCTGTGTTCTGTTTGCTAATTACTCTTCAATCCAGCCACGCAGCTGGTCTGATATTCCGTAGGCTCTTACTTTGTTTATCAGGCGACAGTGCGGAACTGTATCGAACGCCTTCCAGAAGTCAAGGAAAATGGCATCTTCCTGGGAGCCTGTATCTAATATTTTCTGGGTCTCATGAACAAATAAATCGAGTTGGGTCTCACACGATCGCTGTTTCCGGAATCCATGTTGATTCCTACAGAGTAGATTCTGGGTTTCCAGAAATGACATGATCCGCGAGAAAAAACGTTTTCTAAAATTCTACAACAGATCGACGTCAGAGATATAGGCCTATAGTTTTGCGCATCTGCTCGACGCCCCTTCTTGAAAACTGGAACTACCTGTGCTCTTTTCTGATAATTTGGAACCTTCCGTTCCTCTAGAGACTTGCGGTACACGGCTGTTAGAAGGGGGGCAAGTTCTTTCGCGTACTCTGTGTAGAAACGAAATGGTATCCCGTCAGGTCCAGTGGACTTTCCTCTGTTGAGTAATTTCAGGACCTGTACTTACCCATTCCTAGACGACTGGAACTCTTTTGGATGCCAACGGTTTTCCCAGACTGCATTCGTCATTGTAATGCGTTATGTTTTTGGTCTTTCCACACTTTTGACCAACACATGTAGTTGCTTAGTAAAGGGACAGTGTCTCTTCTGACAGACATTGTACGAGGCAGTCCTTCACAGTGCTGGAGTTGGACGTTGACGAAATTTACATCTCATCCACTCAGTGTCCAGACTCCAGATCGCCTGGTAACCAAATTCTTGAACACGATCTACGTACGCTGCGGACGGTCAAGCACGTTTCCAATCAGATTCAGCGGAGGTTAGGCCCAGCCGCCGCCATGCATAATGCAGGTCGCAATTAGCGGAAGTTGTGCCCTGTGCGGCGAGGCTGTTACCGCAGCCTTCCTGCGCGCGGGCATTAATTCCCTAGTTAGGACAACACCTTCCAGAAATAGCCATTGCGTTCCCCACCGTGCTTCCTGGCTTATAAGTAACAATGATGCGCATGCACCAACATGATTTCGCTGTTTGCTGCGCAATGAGAGTCTGCTGTAATTAAGAAGGTGCTGAGCATTAACGGGAGCAAAGTTGCAGCTTACTTCGTGCATAATAAATTGTCAGCCGTATTTCGAGCTAACCAAGTTCTCCCAGTAAACGAGATGTTAGTAACTGTCGACTGTTTTCACAGATCACTGCGTTCAATACAACTTTTTAGACACAGTAATGATTGAGAATCTCTGCAAAAATTGTAAGATACATTATGGATTCAAAAAGATCATTTGCATTGAAAATGTAACCTACCAATGCAACGTAAACACAATACGCTGATCTGACAAAAGCCGTGGGATAGTGATACGCGCAAATACCCACGACTGTCGCGTACAAAAAGTATAGCATTGGCAGAGCTGACATTTGTACTCATGTGATTCATGTGGAAAAGTGTACGAGTGATTAAGGCCATACAATGGGAATAATATACTTTTAACACGTAATGGTAGTTGGAGCTAGACGCATGGATTAGATTAGAATTAGATTAGATCAGTTTTTCGTTCCATAGATCCGTGCTGAGGAGATCCTCGTGGATGTGGAACATGTCAATTTTTTTTAAGCTGAAATACCAGTACTAATAGTATGAATATATACAATACATCGTTTGTTTCTATTAAAAAAATCGTCAATGGAGTAGGAGGAGTTGGCCACTAGTAAGTCTTTCAGGCTCCTTTTAAACTGATCTTTATTTGTAACTAAATTGTTTATGTTTGCTGAGAAATTATTGAAGATGAGTGTTCCTGAGTCATGGACCCCTTTTTGAACTAAAGTAAGTGCTTTTAAGTCATTGTGCAGATCATTTTTGTTCCTGGTATCGTATGTATGAACTGAGCTATTTGTTGGAAAAAGAGATATATTATTTAGGACAAATTTCATTAAGGAAAATATATACTGAGAGGCAGTATATAGTACACCCAGTTCTTTGAAGAGGTATCTACAGGACGTCCATTTCGGAAATCGTTTGGGAATTCAGTATTCCGAGATACTCAGTGTCAATACTGTGCCGAGGATATCAAACTTCAAGCAGTACTCTCACCACAGACGGCCTTCACTTAACGACCGATAGCAAAAGTCTTTGTGTATAGTTGTCAGTGATAGGCAACAAGCAACACCGTATAAAATAACCACAAAAATCTGTGTGGGATGTACGATGAACGTATCCGTTAGGACAGCCCGGTTAAATTTGACGTAAATCGGCTATGGCAGCAGAAGACCGACGCAAGTGCCTCGCCTCTCCTGGGCTCGCAATCTTATTGATTGGATAGATGAATCGAAATCCGTGGCCTGGGCAGATGAGTCTCGATTTAATTCAGCTGGTAAGAGCTGATAGTAGTGTTACAGTGTGGCACTGACCCCACTAAGTCATGGACCCAGGTTGTCAACAAGGCATTCTGCAAACTACACTACTGGCCATTAAAATTGCTACACCAAGAAGAAATGCAGATGATAAACGGGTATTCATTGGACAAATATATTATACTAGAACTGACATGTGATTACATTTCCACGCAGTTTGAGTGCATAGATCCTCGGAAATCAGTACCCAGAACAACGACCTCTGGCCTTAATAAAGGCCTTCATACGCCTGGGAATTGAATCAAACAGAGCTTGGATGGCGTGTACAGGTACAACTGCCCATGCACCTTCAACACGATACCACAGTTCATCAAGAGTAGTGACTGGCGTATTGTGACGAGCCATTAGCTCGGCCACCATTGACCGGACGTTTTCAATTGGTGAGAGATCTGGAGAATGTACTGGCCAGGGCAGCAGTCGAACATTTTCTGTATCCAGAAAGGCCCGAACAGGACCTGCAATATGCCGTCGTGTGTTATCCTGCTGAAATGTAGGGTTTCGCAGGGATCGAGTGAAGGGTAGAGCCACGGGTCCTAACACATCTCAAATGTAACGTCCATTGTTCAAAGTGACGTCAGTGCGAACAAGAGGTGACCGAGACGTGTAACCAGTGGCACCCCATTACCACCACGCCGGGTGATACGCCAGTATGGCGATGACGAATACACGCTTCCAAGGTGCGTTCACTCGATGTCGCCAAACACGGATGCGACTATCATGATGCTGTAAACAGAAACTGGATTCATCCGAAAAAAATGACGTTTTGCTATTCGTGCGACCAGGTTCGTCGTTGAGTACACAATCGCAGGCGCTCCTGTCTGTGATGCAGTGTCAAGGGTAATCGCATCCGTGGTCTTCGAGCTGATAGTCCATGCTGCTGGAAACGTCGTCGAACTGTTCGTGCAGATGGTTGTTGTCTTGCAGACGTCCCCATCTGTTGACTCACGGATTGAGACGTGGCTGCACGATCCGTTACAGCCATGCGGATAAGATGCCTGTCATCTCGATTGCTAGTGATACGAGGCCATTGGGATCCAGCACGGTGTTGCGTATTACCCTGCTGAACCCACCGTTTCCATCTTCTGCTAACGCTGTACGATAAACCGCAATCGCGATAGGCTAGAATCCGACCTTTATCAAAGTCGGAAACGTGATGGTACGTATTTCTTCTCCTTACATGAGGCATCACAACAACGTTTCAACAGGCAACGCCGGTCAACTGCTGATTGTGTATGAGAAATCGGTTGGAAACTTCCCTCATGTCAGCACGTTGTAGGTGTCGCCACCGGTGCCAACTTTGTTTGAATCATCTGCAAAGCTAATCATTTGCATATCACAGCATCTTCTTCCTGTCGGTTAAATTTCGCGTCTGTAGGACGTCATCTTCGTGGTGTAGCAATTTTAATGGCCAGTAGTGTAGTAATGGCTCCATAAGATGTGGCATGTGTTTGCATGGAATGGGCTGGGTCCTCGGTTATGTTCGGCTTTTTGGGGATCACTTGCCGCCATTCATGGACTTCATGTTCCCAGTCAACGATGGAATTTTTTTGATGACACTGCGCTCTGTGACCCGGCTACATTTGTTCGCGATTGGTTTGAAGAACATTCCGACCAGTTTGGGCGAATGATTTGGCCATCCAGATCGCCCGGCATGTATCGCATCGAACATTTATGGGCCATAACTGAGAGACCATTTCGTGCATAACATCCTACACCAACACTTTCGCAATTATGGACGGCTGTACAGGCCGCATGGCTCAATATTTCCGCAGAGGAGTTCCAACGACTTATTGAGTCGATGCCACGTTGAATTGCTGCACTACGTAGGGAAAAAGGAGGTCCGACACGATATTAGGCGGTAACCCATGACTTTTGTCTCCTCAGTGTAAAGTAATTAAACGATAATGACACACAAACACTACTGGAAAATATCTGTTATGTAGCACGAGAGACTGCAAAAATACCTGTATTAAAGTGGAGGAGCATAACCTTCATGGCAGACATACTAACTGGTTGACTTCAATTTTAACTGACAGAAGTCGAGAATTAATATTAAGGAACTCCATTAGTTTGCACAAGAAATTAATTTCTGAGTGCCAAGCAATCACTACTGACGTACCACAGTGTTCAGTATCGGGTCCAATACTATTCTTATTAAGTACAATGGTGTGCAAAACTTAAGACTGGAAGTAAGATTTGCTTGATGCGACACTGCCTAGTAACACAGGGGAGGAAATTTGGACTATACATAGAACTACTACAGTAACAGAAATGATATCTGTACTCAAAGACAGTAATTGCACTGAAGTCACCGTGATTCATGATTGTCACCGGGACATTACAAAAGGCAGATAAACTGGAAATTATTTTCTGTACTGGTGATGTAAACATTATACTCTATTTACCATGGTTTTCAAGTTCAGTTTTTGCACCAGTTCTGTTCAACTCATATACATCTAATCTCACTCTAATGTAGCCGTGGAAATACGTTTATGTGGACAATCTGGCTTTGGTCGCTGAACGGGGAAGTCTTGATGCTGGTGAAGAGGAACTCTCTGCAGATCCGAGTACAATGCATGAATACTTCCAAAAGTGGGGGTAAACACCAAATCCAGCGATGACCGAAATTATTTGCTTTCATCTTAACAATAGAATGGCCAGTGCAAAAGTAAATATCACATTTAATGGTCAAGTCCTCCAGCGCCAAGCCTTCCCATAATATTTAGGTGTAACTCTTGATAGAATCTTGTTCTACAAGAAACGTATAGAAAACTACACAGTGAAGCTGAGATCGTGCGTACATCATACGGAAGCGGAGTTGCAGGTACTTCCTGGGGCGCAAGAGCTAAAAACACTGTGCTGTTCTCCCTTAGGACTCTGCTGCCGACTATTGTGCTCCAGTATGGCTTAAAAGTTCATATGTGAGAAAAATTAATGTTCGATTAAATGCAACAATAAGGTCAATAAGAGATTGCTTCAGACTTACTTCTCTTTACTGGTTACCATTTCTTAGGCCCATTACGCCACCGATCTGCGGAGACAGAATGTCCTTCTCAAGGAATATGAAAAATTTATTAAAATTCCCCATCTCCTAATCCATTCTGATGTGCTTGACTTTAGAATGAATAGATTAAAATTCGGACTGTCACCCATCATAAAGGTACAATCGCTGCAAGCAGTGGAATTCATCTTGCACAGGAAATGTTCAGAAACGTGGAACAGCATTGTCTATAAGGAGTATTAGAATCTCAAAACGCTTGGTACAAGGCTATTCGGAGTGAAATTACTGCGAAGAGCTTGGAGGACAATCAACAGGATCCGTACAGGCCATGGCACCGGTGCAGAAAGCTTCCACTGATGTGGAAAGTCTATATCTTCGCAATGTAACTATGGCAATACACAATAGACCATCAACACATTGTGAGAAGCTTTAGCAGACGAGCTTAACTTGGAAATGTAGATGATTTCTTTGAAGTGACAGAGGCAGCTGTTGAATGGACAGAAAATTTAGATTTTAATTTGTAGAGATAGAGATTTTAGTTTTGTTTATTTTGTAAGTTTCTGCATTTATGTGTATTAGTTGCACTTTAGTTTGTATTGCTATACGCTAAATAATAATATCAGAGATGGACCCAGAGATGAAGAGCTGATTGAAATTTTCTCTAGGTTATGCAAATACAAAAATATCTGCTGGTGACCTACATCAAGCCAAACTTACGACTGATGAATTACTACAACAACAGCCACAACAACCTGTCCTTTACGAGATCTTGGTGTAATCTTCAGTTGGGATGGCTATCACAATTTACCCTACATTTTACAAAACTCTGTACATTGAAAGTGAAGTGAGATTCATTTATAGAAAATCAATCAACAGAGTAGAAATATTATGAAGAAAATGAGCCATGTTAAACAGAATGTTCACTTGTAGCATGTAAAAAGAAATTATTAGAAATGGAAGACAAAATTGGAAGAGCAAAGGATGGAGAAGATTGATTGGTCATGTTCTTCTGGAAGGAACAAACCTGGCATTTGTGTTGATGGAAATAGAGAAATCACATCTCACTCAGTAGCAAAAATCAAAAGAAGACATAATGTCTAAGGAAGTTTAAATATTTTGTGTTTTAGAATTGTGTGTAGTATAAAAAATAAAAATAAAAGGTATTTGCCATCTGAATTGTCACTTATAACAAATTGCAAGGCATATGTTTACAATAAAATTTGACTTTTGTGCATCCTAGGGCCCTTTTGCTCCTCTCACTGACTTTTCCTCGACTTTTGTGGTATTACCGAGCACTTACCAGTGAAAAAGTACGCAACATAGGAGATACAAAGAGTGTTGCATTTTTTATGCCGACAACATTTCACTTAATTGTTGCCATTTCAGTATTGTAGAATCCAATTTCAATATTTTGTCTTCACACAATTCAAGTTGTACATTGAATGGAATTTAACAATCTGAAAATGTTGTCCTAAAGGACTAATGATTGGTTCGCAATAAACAAGTATTAGGGGAATAAAACGTGAGAGGAGTAATACGAAAACTTCTTTATCGTGTATGAAACGGAACACAAAAATTTTCATTCAGTGAAAATAGCTTCCATAGTGAGAAATTTACTACAAAATTTTCCAAATCAGGATATAGGATTAATTACTGTTGATGTTACTATGACTGGATCGACAGCAGAAGAAATAAACAGAAGAATAAAAATGACAGTATGTTTGCTGTAAACTAAATAGATAAATGATTATGTACATATACATCTATACTCCACAATCTATCTTTAAGTGTGTGGCGTACTGTACATTTACTACCACTATAATTCTCCCCTTTCCTTTTGCACTCCCATATAGAGAGCCGCGCGGGATTAGCCGAGCGGCCTATGGCGCAGCAGTCATGGACTGTGCGGCTGGTCCCGGCGGAGGTTCGTGTCCTCCCTCGGGCATGGGTGTGTGTGTTTGTCCTTAGGATAATTTAGGTTAAGTAGTGTGTAAGCTTAGGGACTGATGACCGTAGCAGTTAAGTCCCATAAGATTTCACACACATCTTCCTCACTCCCATATAGAGCGTGGAAAGAAGGATTGTCATTAAACGTCCATGCGATTTCGAACTTGTCTTATCTTCTCGGTGTGATCATGTAGCAAGACGTACTTGGGAAGAAGCAATACGTTCTAAAACGTACGCTCTCGGAATTCCATCAGAAACCTTCTCTGTGGTGCTCAATGCCTCTCGTGTAACGTCTGCCACCGGTGTTTGTCGAGCATCTCCGTAAAGCCATCGCTCCTATTACATGATTCCGAGGCGGAACACACCGCACTTGCTTGCAGCTTCCCTATTCTTTCTTTTTCCCCCAACTTCCCAGACTGCTGGACAATACTCATTACTAGACCTTGCAAGTCTTTTGTAAGCCCCTTTTTCCGTGAATGAATTACATTCCCTTAACATTCTTCCAACGAGTCTCAGCCTTGAATCTGCTTCTTTACAATTTTTCTTATCGTCATGCTTACAAGGGAACCTCCCCATCGCACCCCCCTCAGATTTAGTTATAAGTTGGTACAGGGATAGGCCTTGAAAAACTGAACACATATCAATCGAGAAAACAGGAAGAAGTTGTGTGGAACTATGAAAAAAATAAGCAAAATATACAAACTGAGTAGTCCATGCGCAAGATAGGCAACATCTAGGAGACGGTCAGCTTACGAGCGCCGTGGTCCCGTGGTTAGAGTGAGCAGCTGCGGAACGAGAGGTCTTTGGTTCAAATCTTCTCTAGAGTGAATAGTTTAATTTTTTACTTTCAGACAATTATTAAAGTTCAGGCACTCACACATAATCAACTTCGCTCTCCAAAATTCCAGGACATGTTTAGATTTGCTTGGACATATGCAGGATTTGACGGTCTACACAAGGAAACATTTGAAAACGTAAAAAACATTTGTTTTGACAGAGCACAGGGAAAACTGCGACTGTGAAACTATTGCATTCATTTGTTGCAGTTTATGTGACAAACTCTTATGTTTTCATCACTTTTTTGGGAGTGATTATCACATCCACAAGAAAACCTAAATCGGGCAAGGTAGAAGAATCTTTTTACCCAATCGCCAAGTGTGCAAGTTAGGTGGGTCGACACCATATTCCTGTCATGTGGCGCACATGCCGTCACCAGTGTCGTATAGAATATATCAGACGTGTTTTCCTGTGGAGGAATCGGTTGGCCTATGACGTTGCGATCAAATGTTTTCGGTTCCTATCGGAGAGGCACGTCCTTTCGTCTACTAATCGCATGGTTTTGCGGTGCGGTCGCAAAACACAGACACTAAACTTATTACAGTGAACAGAGACGTCAATGAATGAACGGACAGATCGTAACTTTGCGAAAATAAAGAAAGTAAAATTTTCACTCGAGTGAGGACTCGAACCAAGGACCTGTCGTTCGGCATTTGCTCACTCTAACCACGGAACCACAGCGCTCCTCAACTCACATTCTCCTTGATGTTGCATATGCTGCACATGGACTACTCAGTTTGTATATTTTGTTCATTTTTTCATAGTTCCACACAACTTATTCCTGTTTTCTCGATGATCTGTGTTCAGTTTTTCAAGGCCTATCCACTGCGTCAATTTATAACTAAATCTGAGGGGGGTGCGATGGGGAGGTTCCCTTGTTAGTTACAATTTCCATGGACCATTTGAAAGATTCTCTTATCACAATAATGTGGAAGGAGTGAGATTACAGGATATGTGTACATTAGTGCTAACAATGAACGCATTAGTTTTAGTCCTGCTCATGCAAGTACATGTAATTTTTTTTTATTGGCTACCAGTTTTTAAATAGAAATTCGTAAATGGGGTAGAAGCTGTTGTTCAGGAGGAATGACTTTGAAATACATTTAAAACTCATTCGCTGCGTGTCCGATGTTTTATGTTATTAAGCAATGACGAATAATTTTTGTTGTTCCACTTTGAATTCCTTTCTGAGCCACTGAGAGCTTTAACAAGGGGTAGTAAATGTCACTTTTCCCTCTAGTGTTGTAGGTATGAAGATCACTGTTATTCTTAAATTGCGATGGATTATTCACAACGAATTTCATTAGCGAGTATACAGACTGTTCGGAAATTCCTGTTACAAACTGCTACGATCTGTAGAGGGGGAGTGAGTAGATAATATTTTGAATTGGAACCAATGTCCAGGAATGTAGCGTTTCGTGTTACATCGATTTGAAAATATGTTGGTAATGCGACCAATTTTACAAGTAATCGATTAGGCGTGGCCCAGGGCATCAATTGTTTTACAGTTCCTTTCATTAATAGCCAAAGGAATTGCTCGTGTTCTCGTTGACGGGTTCTCTTCAACGTTATGTAGTAGAGTCAGTTCGGGTGTGCGGCGTCTCCTTGCAGCACCACAGCGCGCCGGCTGAGTTGAAGGTACCCTTTCTCGACGCAGTTGCGTAATTGTGGCGAAGAGGCTACGCGATGGAGTCGGATGTTGTGGAGGACGAACCTGAAAATGACGACGAACACCTCTTCCAATATCGCGAGCTTCTCTATTCAGAGTCCACAGCTCGTGGTCGTGCGGTAGCGTTCTCGCTTCCCACGCCCGGTTCCCGGGTTCGATTCGCGGCGGCGTCAGGGATTTTCTCTGCGTCGTGATGACTGGGTGTTGTGTGCTGTCGTTAGGTTAGTTAGATTTAAGTAGTTCTAAGTTCTAGGGGACTGATGACCATAGATGTTAAGTCCCGTAGTGCTCAGAGCCATTTGAACCATCTCTATTCAGAAGGAACGTATCGGTGTATTCTCTAAATGTGTACCCAACTATGTTGCCCTAACACTCACAGACAAGTGCAGGGGGCACTAGCCAGGTCAAAGAAGTAGGATAGACGTCAAATGCCATCGGATGGGATCGTTAAGCTCTGCGGCGCCTTTGGTGCTTTTCGAGACGAGTATGCCATGTGGCGGCACCGTGTTTCACCCCTCCCTCCTCCCATCTTCACCCAACATAAATATAACGTCACACACACACACACACACACTGTACCTCCCTCTCACGAGAAACATAAATTGTTATAATGTTCCTGAGATGTATTGATTCATGAGAGTAGTGATTTCACCCTGAATCCAGTTATTGTATGGAGATCTGTGTTGAAAATTTCCTTTCAAAGACAAAAAGTAACCTCAATTACCTGTTTTTATTATTATTATTACTATTATTATACTGATTCATGGAATTAGTTCTTTAGTATTCAGGTTCTCTAGGAAAAGAGTTTAGGTCTTTCGCTGACTGTAAGCTGTATTCGATGTCTGCCGGTCGTCGAACTGCGTGCTGAATCAGTAGGAATCATAGTCTACGTTAACAACGATCTAATTCTCCTTTCTATGGAAGCCTGTCCGTCGAAGTGAATTTGTTTGAAAGTTTTTAAATTAATGGCCGTATAGAATTTGCAGGTTCGAGCTTCCACAGTCCAAAGAAACGTCTCGCAGGCATGCAAGAATACTTGAAAATGTGAGACCATAAGATGGAGGATAATTTACGCAATACACACTTTGTTTATTGTGCCGAGAAATTGGTTTATTGGCTTGTTATTCTCGCACAAATAAGAAAATGCCTCTCAATTAAAGATGGCGTCCTCTTCCGTAATACATTCGTTCATACTCAATAAGATCAGCAACTGGACTATATCTTTTCACAACAAATAACATCAAACCAAAACTATCTTAGTTCGAGGAACAGAGAGAGCGTCAGCGATATTACTGCTTTCTCGCAGTCAGTTGCGCGAGAGTACACTTAAAATAATATCTTGTTTCCTTAATACTTGTGCAGATTTTTAGTGTATTCGGTCACGCTCTGGTGGTGGCGAAAGGTGATTAAGGTCCGGGTAAGCCGCGCCTTACAACTTTATTGGATACCTTGTAAGCTCTTCATAGATACTAGTGATGGGCTAAACTGCGATTTTCAGATAACAGTGATTTCTGTGAATGCTACTTTTCAGTATCTGTTATTCTTAACTGTGATTTGTCGCAGTTAAGAAACATAGGTCGTTTATCCCTCCGCCACTGCGATTTCTGTGACTTCTGCGATTTCTGCGGCTTACCACCGTATGAAAAAGTTACATCTGTCCACACAGAAAATTGCATCTCAACAAACCTGTCATTGGTAAGTATGTCTTACGTTTTTTCTTCCGTTGGCTTTAATTTTGTATTAAAGAAACAACTGTGAAAATATTAATAGTGTAATTAATATGTAAGTAGCCGTACAGTACCGTAATAGTTCGTGTTTAGAAAATGAATTCTAACATATTGTTATGTTCACAGGTGCCTGAACTACATTTCAGTCATTCAGTAAAGTGATAACTCAAAATATCGTTGTCAACAGATCTGAAGAAATTGTCACTGCGTCTTTAGACCATTTTCGTCAGACAAGAGGTTAGTTTCTAAGCGTTTCGATGGACTTAATTACTTCAGTGAGATAGTTCTTGCAAATGTGATATTCATTATAGCAAATATTAGCAATCTACTCGGTCAATTATATTGCTAGTAATTAGTGA
Source organism: Schistocerca nitens (assembly GCF_023898315.1). Lineage (NCBI taxonomy): Eukaryota > Metazoa > Arthropoda > Insecta > Orthoptera > Acrididae > Schistocerca > Schistocerca nitens. The sequence continues at coordinate 538,599,465 of NC_064621.1, read as the reverse complement.
CAGCAAAAATTGTTTAATAATCCTTGTCTTTTGCAGACGCAGTTCTGACTCTGATTACTGGTTGCTGTACGTATCTGTCCACATCAAGGCTGTTGAGAGAGACTCGTGAAGATTCAAGACAGCTCGTAGAGGATTTGCAGCTTAAAAGTGAAATAATTGTGAAATAAGTGTGTGAGTGATTAAACTGTGTTTTATTGAAGTTGTTGTGCGATTTTAAAGGAATAATAAATGTTATATACAGTGAGTGAATAATAAAAATATCATTTTCCACATGTTAAGCCGTCCAATACCCGTAATTTTCCGCCACTTACTTATTGGTAAACACTTGTTGGAGAGTGACATGCCCCCATGCCCCCCCCCCCCCCCCCCCATTTCTCCACAATCTTGGTGTGGCACTAATCTGTAACACATCCCGAAGTCTACAATGTGCATTTTGAGGCTGTTGATATGAAAGTGGGAAGTACAGATCTTCCAGTTAAATCAGGAATAGCTTAAGTGCATTACTTGAAAGTAACACAGGAAAAGCTTACTTATGTAGGTGGTAGTAGTGTCGGCAAAAAGTTCTTGTGTGTGAAGTTGCCATGTAGAACACCAAGTGTAAAACTTTTCTCCCGAGTCTTGAACTGTGTCGGAACAAAAGTGAGGCATTCATATGACTGTTTTCATTTCTCTACACTTATACAGATGTCTGAGTTCTGCTGTGTTAACATTGTAAAGTCCTGTAGGCATGTGGAGTATTAACCAAAACTGTCATATTGGAAGCAGAATCAAACACATTTGTTACGTTACTTGATATTTTCAGGAGAAAAAGGCAATGTTGCTTCTTATTAATATAATACATTCAGAGTCACAGCAGTATTTGACCAACCATAACTGATGCTGAATGTGCATGTCGTCATATAATATGAAGGGCTTATTTCAATAGTGGTACAAGTCCATTACCTCCACTTTTCTGTCTATAATGCTTCTGAAATTAGTGATCCAAACAAACATAAATAAAGGTTCATCTCTAGCAAGAAGCCATATGCTTGAATATTTCTGGTATCTCAACTGCAGATTTTTCAGCGCTCATTTAATTTTACGACTCTGTATCTCAAAATGAACAAAAATGGACTTGTACCACTATTGAAATAAGCCCTTCATATGCACACACAGCACATCGATCTCGTGAGGCACAAGGCTCTCATAACGAAGTACGTACGTCGGTCAACAGATGACACTAGGAAAAGTATGTTAACTGCGCTTTTTAGTTGCTACTTGCGACTCTTAGTTGCGACTTGTCACGGAAATCACAGTTGGACTCAATAGTGTATCGCAGAGATGGGCGTAGTACGAACTTTGACCCACAGGTGGCACTGTTAACCGCGCTTTTTAGTTGCTACTTGCGACTCTTAGTTGCGACTTGTCACGGAAATCGCAGTTGGACTCCATAGCGTACCGCAGAGACAGACGTAGTACGAACTTTGGCCAACAGATGCCACTGTTAACCGCGCTTTTTAGTTGCTACTTGCGACTCTTATTTGCGACTTGTCACTGAAATCGCAGAAAGCAATACTAAATTCGACCAATAGGTGGCTCACATCTTTGAATGTGAAATACTACTTGCGACTGCTAACTGTGACTGAAATCGCAGTTAGATTCTGTAAAGTTGCTACTGTGATATCTGTGACTTCTCAGTCACTGTGATTTCTAACAGATACGCGATTTCCTACCCACCACTAATAGATATTGTGCCCTTAACAATAATGCTGTTTGAACCTAATCTCGGGCACCCTTACAGGAGTGTGATGTACATACAGATGAAAGTTCACTTGGTAATTAAAGTCCCATCAAGGAAGTCAGTAAATATTAACTAGTAGAAGATAAAAACTGAAATAGCCAAAAGTTCAAGATGATTCGCTATGAATACTTTTGAATTAGTAGCACGATTAGATATTCGCTGTTTACCTCTAGGTTCACACAAAATCGACCATGTGCACTTAATTGGTGTTAGGCCAAACTGGAATAATCAGAGTTACAGCCACTACCCTCGATACCGCAGGAATTAAAGTTTTAAGCGCACAACAGTGCGACACCCCAGTGGCAATGTCCAGACAAGTCTCCGCTGCGGCCTCTCGGCAGCGTCCAACGACGGAAATGGCTGTTCCATGTGGAGACGGTTTGCTGCAGGCGAGTGCTGGTGGCGATCTTGTTGCCCCCTGCTAGTGAGGCGGACGTTCGCAGCGTCCGTTCCGGCGTTTGCTGAGGTGGCCCCTGCAGCTCGCTGTGTAGGCCACCAGCTGGACGCTACTTGGCGAGTAGCAGAGACGCAGCACAAAATATTACTACGGATGAAACAAACCACTTCTGAAAAACAGCTTTTCTATATTCATTGACGACATATTGTCAATAATATATTCAGGTAAACAGTTCCTGTCTTGCCACATTTCCAAAAGCCTGCAGCATACTGTTGCGTACTAACCAAATTACTGTAATGTGGATTATCTTCAGAAATATTGATTTCAACACACGTACATGATTTATAACGCAAAGTCAGCTGCACTGTAAGATCGTTCGTTAAGGATGCTGTTGCGTACAGGAAGTTATGATCGTTGGTCGATGATAAGGAATCGCTCAAGGATTTACATAAAATCTTGTATGTAATTAACAGCATCTATATTCATACACATAGACTAGCGAACCTGCAAAAGCTTCGCAACTGCTACATATGAACTGAAATGGTGAATAAGTTCTAATCTTCTTTCCCCTTCTCTCTGTCCATCTCTCCCTCCCAATCTCTGTGTTCATCTTCTCTTCCTCCTCCTCCTCCCTCACACTGCCCATCTCTTTCTCATCCCCCCTCTGTCCATCTCCTGCTTCCTACTCTCTCTGTCCATTTTCTCCCCCTCCTTATCTCTATCTCCTTCTCCTCTCTTTGACCTTGAGCCATCTTTATTGTTACAGAAAACTAAACCTCGATTGGGAAATGAAGTCATTTACAACGAATGGGAACATAGGTTCAGATCATTAATGTAAGACGTACAGAAGAGACCTCTCAAGTTACTGGATCTGTTAAGAAAATAGCTTCATTTCTCATAGTTTTAATCCGTGAGTGGGAAGGACTGCAAAGTTTCGGACGATTCAAGTTACATGGTAGTATTCTAATCATACGCGAATAAGCCACAAACAGCATTCCCCTTTTCTCTTAAAACTGACTCCAAGAAAGAAAACAAAACAGCGCAGTGCTATGTATACAATTTTCCTTCAAAATTATATTTACGGAGAAAGAATGTATGTGGAAGAAACATTATGTCTAATGGTTTAAGTGCTCTGATATCTAGGTTTAAACCTACAGCGAGGAAGAAAACGAAACCGCACATTTTCACAGCGCAGCATCTTCTTTCTCGTACTCGGCTTTAACAGAAAAATACTAAAGTGTTGTTTAAAAACCCTACTCCGTCTAAATGTTAACAGAGTAAAGTTTCACAGTTTGAAGTAAAACGGTCAGAAAGTTTTTCGAGATTTTAATTAAGTTCATTTCTCCTTTATATATATATATATATATATATATATATATATATATATATATATATATATATATATATATATATAAGAACACTGTTTCCCAGATTATAGTCGATGTGATTAATATATTTCATGTCGTTGTTAGGCTATCAGATTGAGGCTCACATCCTTGTAGCACGTGGTCTACCTACAAGGAAGATCAATCATAAGTTCGGTGAATCAGATAATGAAACCCACTTCTTTCCGCTGCGCAATGTAAGCATCTCCTACTTTTGAGTATGCTTATGAAACCGTGGTCAGATAGCGTTATGGATTATTTCTTGGGTCAAAATTTAGTATAAAGGAGGCACGCGTTTAGGTTAGGCCATTTTGCTGATGTTACACAGTCTGATGTATTTGTGACAGTTGCAAAGAAAAGGGTAAAGGCTTACAAGTTACATGATTTATGCATCTCATAATCAGCAATCGTCTGCAGCGTCACACTTGAAAATCTTCTAGACTCTTCTTGTCTGAGCAGTTTATCGGCAACATTCGATTTCTGGCTGTAGAAGGCAGTACTCAAGACTCCCTTAAACTAAAATTATTCGATGGTAACTAATTTCTCGTTTTCAGAAATGCTTCTCTAGTAGTTGCACGACTATATTTTGTATTCTCTCTATTTTCGCCAACGTCAGTTGTTTTGCTGCCCAAATCTTATCTATACCTTTTAGTGTCTAATTTTCTGATCTAATTGTGTCTCCATCGCGTGAATTTGTTCGACTACGTTCCATAACCCTTGTTTTATTTTTTTGTACACATTTATCTTTTAACCTCGTATTAAGACATTATCCTTTCCGTTCAAGTAATATTCCGAGTCCTTTCTCCAACCTGATACGTAACTTACAACGGTGAAATGCAAAAAACATGTAGAATTGCTTTCGAGCAATACAACAGAAGAGGAAGTTATTTAAACTGGTAAAAAACTGAAATGTTTGTTCTGTTGGATCTTTACCTTCCTAGATAACCGAAGTGATTATAATAGGCTATTATTTAGATCAAAATTCTTTTGTAGTGCGTAATCTGATAACTGAATCATCAATACATTATCTTCTACTATTTATCTGAGTTCGGTTTAAGCCAAAGTTACTCAATAACATCTGCTCTGTGTGGTTGCCTTAGGACCGCGTTGTAATACGTAAGGAGATTCATCCAATAAAGCTCATGCAAAAGCATCGAACTTCTTAAGTCAAAAATGTCCACCAGTAATCAGTACTTCCACACAAGCGTCAGCTGATACACTCAGGAAGACCAAAACTATTTATTAAAATAACTTCAATCTAAAATGGTACCCTTTGTACTCAAAATTACTTGGATGGGAATAGGAATTCATTTATGCTGTTGTTGATGAAATAAAACAGCCCACACTAATAGAACAAGTCCATGTACCGAGTTGAAGAATCAAATCGAGAAGGAGAGAGTCTATTACAAAATCATGGATAATCATTTTTAGCCATTACAGGAAAAACAATCTCGGTGCGACAATGAACGTTACGTAATAGTTTCTTTGGACCTGGGAAAAATGACAGTGTTATCTTAGGCACTTTGCCAATATTAAAAACAGATTAGACATTTTATTTGACACAGGTGATTGTAAAAGCGGCTTAAAATACCAAACTGGATTAAACTAGTAAAAGGAGAGCCACAAATGTCACTTGTAAACCTGAGAGTTTTTATTTATTCCCCTTAACTGTAATTCCTTTCTCAAATTTCTCCTTTGTTTCCTTTACTACCTGCTCAGTGTAGAGATTGAATAATGTCGGGGATGAATGTGATCAAAAGTATCCGGATACCTGGATGAAAATTACCTACAAGTTCGTGGCGCCCTCCATCGGTAATGCTGGAATTCAATATGGTGCTGGCCCACCCTTAGCCTTGATGACAGCTTCCACTCACGCACGCATACGTTCAGTCAGGTACTGGAAGGTTTCTTGGGAATGGCAGCCCATTCTTCACTGAGTGGTGCACTGAGGAGAGGTATCGATGTCGTTCGGTGAGGCCTGGCACGAGGTCGGCGTTCCAAAACATCGCAAAGGTGGTTCAAATGGCTCTGAGCACTATGGGACTCAACTGCTGTGGTCATCAGTCCCCTAGAACTTAGAACTACTTAAACCTAACTAACCTAAGGACATCACACACATCCATGCCCGAGGCAGGATTCGAACCTGCGACCGTAGCAGTCGCACGGTTCCGGACTGCGAGCCTAGAACCGCGAGACCACCGCGGCCGGCTCGCAAAGGTGTTCTGTAGGATTCAGGTCAGGACTCGGTGCAGGCCAGTCCATTACACGGATGTTATTGTCGTGTAATCACTCCACCACAGGCCGTGCATTATGAACAGGTGCTAGATCATGTTGAATGATGCAATCGCCATCCCCGAAACATCGAAGTAGCCCTGTACCATAACAGTGATACGCAAAAAAACAAGGGGTGCAAGCCCCCTCCGTGAAAAATAAGACCACACCATACACCACCGCTTCCGAATTTAATCGCTGGCATTAGACACGCTGGCACATGACGTTCGCCGGACATTCGCCGTACACACACCCTGCCATCGGATCACCACATTGTGTACTGTGATTCGTCACTCCACACAACGTTTTTCCACTGTTCAATCGTCCAATGTTTACGCTCCTTACACCAAGCGAGGCGTCGTTTGGCATTTACCGGCGTGATGTGTGGCTTATGAGCAGCCGCTCGACCATGAAATCCAAGTTTTATCACCTCCCGCCTAACTGTCATAGGACTTGCAGTGGTTCCTGACGCAGTTTGGAATTCCTGTGTGATGGTCTGGATAGATGTCTGGATGTTACACATTACGACCCTCATCAACTGGTGGCGGTCTCCGTCAGTCAACAGACGAGGTCGGCCTGTACGCTTTTGTGCTGTACGTGTCCCTTCACGTTACCACTTCACTATCACTTCGGTAACAGTGGAACTAGGGACGTTTAGGAGTGTGGAAATCTCTTGCACAATCGTATGACACAAGTGACACCCAATCACTTGACCACGTTCGAGGTTTATGAGTTCCGCGGAGAGCCCGATTCTGCTCTCTCACGATGTCTAATGACTACTGAGGTCGCTGATATGGAGTACCTGGCAGTAGGTGGCAGCACAATTCAGCTTATATGAAAAACGTATGTTTTTTGGGGTGTCCGGATACTTTTCATCTCATAGTGTGTAACTGATACCAAATGTCTAACAAGATGATGGAGATATACACTCCTGGAAATTGAAATAAGAACACCGTGAATTCATTGTCCCAGGAAGGGGAAACTTTATTGACACATTCCTGGGGTCAGATACATCACATGATCACACTGACAGAACCACAGGCACATAGACACAGGCAACAGAGCATGCACAATGTCGGCACTAGTACAGTGTATATCCACCTTTCGCAGCAATGCAGGCTGCTATTCTCCCATGGAGACGATCGTAGAGATGCTGGATGTAGTCCTGTGGAACGGCTTGCCATGCCATTTCCACCTGGCGCCTCAGTTGGACCAGCGTTCGTGCTGGACGTGCAGACCGCGTGAGACGACGCTTCATCCAGTCCCAAACATGCTCAATGGGGGACAGATCCGAAGATCTTGCTGGCCAGGGTAGTTGACTTACACCTTCTAGAGCACGTTGGGTGGCACGGGATACATGCGGACGTGCATTGTCCTGTTGGAACAGCAAGTTCCCTTGCCGGTCTAGGAATGGTAGAACGATGGGTTCGATGACGGTTTGGATGTACCGTGCACTATTCAGTGTCCCCTCGACGATCACCAGTGGTGTACGGCCAGTGTAGGAGATCGCTCCCCACACCATGATGCCGGGTGTTGGCCCTGTGTGCCTCGGTCGTATGCAGTCCTGATTGTGGCGCTCACCTGCACGGCGCCAAACACGCATACGACCATCATTGGCACCAAGGCAGAAGCGACTCTCATCGCTGAAGACGACACGTCTCCATTCGTCCCTCCATTCACGCCTGTCGCGACACCACTGGAGGCGGGCTGCACGATGTTGGGGCGTGAGCGGAAGACGGCCTAACGGTGTGCGGGACCGTAGCCCAGCTTCATGGAGACGGTTGCGAATGGTCCTCGCCGATACCCCAGGAGCAACAGTGTCCCTAATTTGCTGGGAAGTGGCGGTGCGGTCCCCTACGGCACTGCGAAGGATCCTACGGTCTTGGCGTGCATCCGTGCGTCGCTGCGGTCCGGTCCCAGGTCGACGGGCACGTGCACCTTCCGCCGACCACTGGCGACGACATCGATGTACTGTGGAGACCTCACGCCCCACGTGTTGAGCAATTCGGCGGTACGTCCACCCGGCCTCCCGCATGCCCACTATACGCCCTCGGTCAAAGTCCGTCAACTGCACATACGGTTCACGTCCACGCTGTCGCGGCATGCTACCAGTGTTAAAGACTGCGATGGAGCTCCGTATGCCACGGCAAACTGGCTGACACTGACGGCGGCGGTGCACAAATGCTGCGCAGCTAGCGCCATTCGACGGCCAACACCGCGGTTCCTGGTGTGTCCGCTGTGCCGTGCGTGTGATCATTGCTTGTACAGCCCTCTCGCAGTGTCCGGAGCAAGTATGGTGGGTCTGACACACCGGTGTCAATGTGTTCTTTTTTCCATTTCCAGGAGTGTAGATGAACTTTTAAACAATTGTGTCACATCACCTAACCATAACGGAACCCTTCTTTTATCGCTCAGAATATTTGATTTATCGTCCGGCTGGGAACGCCTGCACTTTCCGCTACCTGGAGTCACAGCAGAAACGGCGGATCCCACACCGCAGGCCGGGAGCTTGTAAGACGGGCAGAGAGGCCCTAGGCGGGATAAGGCGCCCCCAGCCGCTCAATACGCCGCCTGAGACCAGAACCTACTTTGCTGTGCGGGGCCAGCTCCTTCCCCTACCCAACTAATCTGCCACAGGCCGGCTGTAGGGACAGCCGGGCCTTCCGTTCCGTGGTGTCCCAGAGACTTACTGCCGCCCTCCAACCGACTGGAACTACACTGCACTCTGTGGCCCAAAATGACGTGTGCTATAAAACATCGCTACTCGGGTAGTAAAGTCTGCTGCTTAATACACTCCCGGAAAAAAAATTAGTACACCATTTCAAGGTTTCCTGTTCACTCAAGGTTTATTGTTGTAAGAATGCATATAGAATACATGAAATGATCAGTAGCACAGGCGGTTCTGAGGTATCAGGTGTCAACCCATACTGAAACACCCGTTTTAGTGCGTGGTCTAGTCTCCTTGGGCGGCAATGTAGGCGTTGACTCTGGCATCCAATCGTACGTACAGATGTCGAATACTGTCCTGGAATACGTTATGCCACGCCTACTCGACCTGATCGCGTAGTTCTGTAAATTTGTTGATTGATGAATTCCATGAATCACCTCTCGACCAATCGTATTCAACAAATGCTCGATTAGTGACAAACCCAGAAATCGTGCTAGCCAGGAGAGTTGCTGCACGCCTTACAGTGCACGTTTACTTTCACGAGCAGAGTGTGGCCGGGGCACTATCCTGTTGGAACCACACGTCACTTCCTGTCGTAAAGACGGCAAAAGAACGGGTGTAACAATATTATGCACGTACCGAGCATTGTTAGCGTTTCCCTCCAGAAACACCAAAGCTGAACGAGAGTTGTACACTCATGCTCATAATGATAATGCTGATACATGGTGAAACAACGCTCTGGTGGGCGGTTTGAGGGTTTAAATCACCTCGGGGTATGACCATGCTGTTCATTTGACCTTCGGTCGTCGCACGGTGGCGCTGGCAGCAGTCCACATACGCATGAGTGTGTTGGTGCATCTCAGAGTACGGTGCAGCGAGTAAGCGTGCAGACGTTATCAGACGTGCTAATGGTGACTGTTTGTTGAAAATGGCTCAAAGAATACATATTGATGACGTTATGATGGGTAGAATACTAGGGCGACTGGAGGCTGGTCAAACGCAGCAGGTCATAGCACGGGCTCTCCGTGTGCCAGAAAGTGTGATCTCAAGATTATGGCAACGATTCGAGCAGGCAGGAAACGTGTCCAGGCGCTACAGGGACGTCCACAGTGTATAACATCACAAGAAGACCGATATCTCACCATGAGAGCCCGCAGACAGCCACGGAGTACTGCAGGTAGCCTTGCTCGGGACCTTACCGCAGCCACTGGACAACTGTATCCAGACACACAGTCTACAGACGACCGAACAGGCATGGTTTATTCGCCCGGAGAGCTGCAAGGTGCACTCCACTGACTCCTGGTCACAGGAGAGCACGTAAAGACTGGTGTGTAGAACACAGTACATGGTCATTGGAACAGTGGTCCCAGGTTATGTTCACGGACGAGTCCAGGTATAGTCTGAAATGTGATTCTCGCGGGTTTTCATCTGATGTGAACCAGGAAAGAGATATCAACCCCTTAATGTCCTTGAAAGGGACCTGTATGGAGGTCGTGGTTTGATGTTGCGGGGTGGGATTATTACTGCTGTACGTACACCCCTGCATGTCTTTGACAGAAGAACTGTGACATGTCAGGTGTATCGGGACGTCATTTTGCACCAGTATGTCCGCCTTTTCAGGGGTACAGTGAGTCCCACCTTCCTCCTGATGGATGATAACGCACGGCCCCACCGAGCTGGCATCGTGGAGGAGTACCTTGAAACAGAAGATATCAGGCGAATGGAGTGGCCTGCCTGTTCTCCAGACCCCATCGAGCACGTCTGGGATGCTCTCGGTCGACGAATCGCTGCACGTCTTCAAACCCCTACGACACTTCAGGAGTTCCGACAGGCACTGGTGCAAGAATGGGAGGTTATACCCCAGCAGCTGCTCGACCACCTAATCCAGAGTATGTCAACCCGTTGTGCGGCCTGTGTAGGGGTGCATGGTGGTCATATTCCATACTGATGTCGGGGTATATGCGCAGGAAATAGTGGCGTTTTGCAGCACATGTGTTTCGGGACGGTTTTCTCAACTTATCACCAATACCGTGGACTTACAGATGGGTGTCGTTTGTGCTCCTTATGTGCCTATGATATTAGGGCCAGTTTTGTGTAGTGCCACGTTGTTTTTCACCAAATTCTGCAATTATCCTTAATTTGTGAGCATGAGTGTAGCTTATCGCACTCCAGACACTAATGCTTGGGGTGGGGTAGTGTCTCTTGGACCAATGCACTCTACGATATAGCGTTCACCAGGTCTACGTCGTGCACGCAAACGAACATCAGTTGCGCGCAGGCAGATTTTGCTTTCATCACTGAAGATTAAGGCGCACTATTCCATCTTCCAAATGATCCTCTGAAGGCACCAGTCGTACCGTGCACGTCGATGCTGTGGCGTAAATGGAAGACGGACTAGGTGTGTGCGTGCTCGTAGTCCCATTGCAAACAACCGGCTCGCAATAGTTCGTGTTGGCACGTCAGGTCTCACAAGTCTTCTTATCTTAGCTGTGATAGCTGTACGATCTGCAACTGCTGTCATTACAATGCGACGATCCTGGGGGCGACCGTGCTGCGTGGGCGTCCAGAACCCTGTCCGCCCTGTGTTAATATTCATGTGATCTCCGATACGAGAATAGTTGCATAACTGACGAAGCACCTCCATGTTGTGTGGAAATTCTCCGGAAAGACCATCCCAGTACTAGGAAGGCCACAAATTGGCCCCTTTTTAATTCGTTCAGTTGACTGTAGGATACACGAGAGCATCTCCGTGGCATGATTGTCTGCTTGCTTCACACGTTTGCGCCACACTGAGCCTTCTGGCTGCGAGCATTCCCTTTTAAAGGGTAGTCATACATGGCGCTCTGGTAGCTACGCCACTACTCTATCTGTTGGCTGACTATAACGAAACCTTTATTAGTACATACTATCCCTCAGGTGGCATATGACATCATCGGATCAAAATGAACGTCATCGTTGCAGATGTAGTATTTTTCCGGCAGCGTATATACACTAGCTGATCAACAGCATCAGGACACTAATTAGAGAGACAGAGAGAGAGAGAGAGAGAGAGAGAGAGAGAGAGAGAGAGAGAAAGTTTTGCCTTGATGTCGGATTGAACTATGCTGCGAACATTTTCAATAACGTGCCTGTTTCTGGAATGTTGTGACTGACAATTCGCAATTTTTGACGAACACAACTTTTATTGATGTAAGCTTACCAGTTTGATGACTGATCATACAAACGAAAGGTAACAATAACGAAAAAAGTCTCCTAATTGAGACAAACAAAAGTTCACTTCTAATTTTCCACAAAGGTTCGTTGTAACACACACACTAGTAACAGTCCAATTCCGAGGCGAAGACGTAATCTTCACGGTCTCAGTGCACGAGGTTGGCACCCGGCGTGAACTGAACTTCGGGCCTGGTTCTAGCCCCTAAATAGAAGTCTCTAGCCAATCAGGTTTTGGCGTAGTGATACTTCCTGCAGGCCGTGGCTCGAGCTCTCCCTACAGGAAGTAGTGTTCGGCATGGCCGTTTCCATTATCTTGTATGTAAATAGTCGGTGTTTGCCGTGGTGCTTTTGGGTACGCCTTAGGCACAGACAACTTTATCCTCTGTGGTGTTATATGGGTTGCCGGCCCTCAGGGGCTACCTTGGCTCCGGTATAACACGGAGGAAAGGCGGGCCATTCTTCCTCAAGAGCCATATCAGAGAAGGCCGTCATGTTCGACGTTTGGTTCTGCCGCGATGTCATCTTTCTAATTCATCCCAAAGGAGTTCTATTGGATCCAGCTCGGTACTCTGGTCACGCCAATCTCTTTCAGGAATATTATTTTCCTCAAACCATTGACTCACGGATACTGTTTAGCGATGGGGTGGATCATCATGCTGGTAAAAAACCGTCATCGTGTCAGAACTGTTTCTCTACTGTACACAGTACAGAAAGCTGTAAAGGCTGGTCACATCATTCGGTATTTAGCGTTTTCATAAGCGCAGTAAGGGGGCGACACCACAACCATGAAAGACACCCCATACTGTAATACCAGCTCCTCCATAACGCACAGTTCGCACTACACATTACGACAGGTAAAGTCCTCAAAGCATTCGCCATAATGAAACCCTTCCATCGGATTGCTAGAGAATGTAGCGTGATTTATCACTCGTCTGGAGTCACAACTGTCCACTGGACTCGCTCATTACACCGGCTGGAGCGTTGTTTAACACTGACTTCAGAAATGTTTGGCTTATGAGGAGCTTCTCGACCATAGTACCCCATTTTTAACTGCGTACGAAGAGAGTGTCAGCTGGACTATTGACATCACTTTGGAACACCGAATGATTCCTTCCGCTGATTTCATGCGACTTCTTACAATCACCCTCTGTAATGCTGGATGATCCTCGTCCTTCACTTCATGACGTCCAACTTGCCTTGTTTTAGCCGTGGGTATCCACTTCACAGTCATAGCACCGAACATTGTCGTAGGGATATCAGGATACTTTTAACCGGTATCGTATAGATGGTGGTCAAAAACAGTCTGAAAAGCTTGTAACAGTGTTAAAATATTCGTTACGTTGCGACGTTTCCGGGTTAATTAGCACTGAAGTCGTTGCGAGCAAATCAAGCGGCCATTAAATTCAATTAGTGTCAGTTGTTTTCATAGCGTAGTGATGTCCGTCCCGATAGCTGAATGGTCAGCGTGACGGACTGCCGTCCTAAGGTGCCCGGGTTCGGTTCCCGGCTGGGTCGGGGATTTTCTCCGCTCAGGGACTAGGTGTTGTGTTGCCTTCATCATCATTTCATCCGCATCTGGCGCGCAGGTCGCCCAAGGTGGCGCCGAATGTAATAAGACCAGCACCACGGCGGCCGGACCTGCCCCGTAAGGGGCCTCCCGGCCAGTGACTACTTAGCCTTTGGCTCGGGTTCGATCTTTACTACCTTTCCATTCCCAGTTTTTGTATCGCTCTAATGTTAGATTTCAGGAAACTCTCTCCGGCGGGCCGTTTGAATTTGCGCACACAAGGGCCTGACTAGCTAACTTCAGTGATAATTAACGCGGAAACGGCACAAGGTATTGAATTTTTTTCTTAACACTTATTTCTCAGCCCAAGCTTCTTAGATTGCTCCTGACCATCCTGTATACGTACATATCTAAGTTCCTTTATGTAAGTGACAGCCGACAAATAACAAGAGGAAACTGGCTAAAAGCACGAGAATCACTAGGAAAAGTCAATAAGTAAAGACAATTTTTTTCTGCTGCATAGATCGACAGCACTGACTCAACAATATCATGCCGTAAGTTAATCGTTGTTGTGGTTCGTTATCTGTGTTGGTTCATGTAGTAGCTCTATTCGTAGCGATTTCACAGTATTTTATTGTGAATGCCCATTTTTCAGTATGCTCCAAGGAGTAAATGAGGGGGGTGATTCGTTTTCTGCCTTTTGAAAGAACTAAAACTGCTGCGATTATTCACAGAATTTTGCTGCATTATGGTGATAAGTGTCTCAGTGAACTTAAAATTAGCTAGTTGATAAATGGCTTCAAGTGTGGAAGTGTATCCTTCTGCTGCAACGAGCGTTCGGAGAAGCCTTCTCACGGATTGCGTGGCTCCTCCTGCCGGAGGTTCGAGTCCTCCCTCGGGCGTGGGTGTGTGTAAGTCTAGGGACCGATGACCTCAATAGTTTCGTCTCTTATGAATTCACACGCATTTGAACATTTGGAAGCCTTCCATTTCGAAAACACGGGCAGGAACAACGATCCAGCTAAGCTAATGATTCGTGATAAGAGTCGTGGTTGAATGGATGATACTGCTCACTAGTCGAACATCAGCCACGGTTCAGGATTTGCAATAGTCCTTCTATCTCTAACTACCGTGAAGTTTGTACTTGTTGGATACCACGACAACTGGAAGGTCAATACAAGAAGAATGTTTACAAATGGTATCATATTTAAGAGAAAGACTTTCTCAGTCGTATAGTAAACGCTGATGAAATGTGGGTTAGTCACTCCTAACCACTGACTAGGTGGCAGAGCATGATGTGGACCTTCATTGCCGTCTGCAGGAAAAAGTTTCAAAACCCAAGCTTCTACAAAAATGTTCAAATTTGTGTGAAATATTATCGGACTTAACTGCTAAGGTCATCAGCCCCTAAACTTACACACTACTTCACCTAAATTATCCTAAGGACAAACACACACACCCATGCCCGATGGAGGACTCGAACCTCCTTCGGGACCAGCCCCACAGTCCATGACTGCAGCGCCCTAGACCGCTCGGCTAATCTCGCGCGGCCCCAAGCTTCTACAGGACACTTCAAGATGACAGCGTTTTGGCATATTACGGCAGATTCCTTACGTTCGTAAAGATCAAGCAATGAACAGTGATAGCTACTATGGGTTGCGGCGAAATATGAAACCTAAAATCAAAACGAAGAGGAGACGGAAACTTTGTGAATTAGCATCAGGAGAATTTCCGTCCTCATACGGCTGGAAATGCAGTTCCAGAATCTTGGTTCGGAGCTGCTGGAACACGCACACTGTACAGTCGTGACCTCGTTCCACGCGATTTTCATCCTTTTCATCTGATTAAGGAGCAGCTGTGAGAACCCAAGTTTCCGTGGGATGTAGAGGCGGTGCAAAAGTAAATGTGCACGATATTACATTTTTCCACGTCGGAATTAGGAGAGATGTCAACAGAAGGACCAAATGCATAGAGCCTGAGGGAGATTATGTAACGAGATTTCTTCCTTCCAATGCCGTTTCCCCAACTATTTTTTAATTAGCTTTACTTTTTGACTTTTGCAAAGACGGAATAAAAACTAAAATGTTTCCAGTCGCCAATAGCAGGGAGCACTATTTGCCACTTTTGTAACACATTGGCATGCATACAGGATGATCAGAAACAGTCTAAAGGGCTTGTACGGGTGTTGCAGGGTAAGCTACGCTGAGAAATAATTGTTAAGAAAAAAATTCGATGCTTTGCGCCGTTTCCAGAGTTAATTAGCACTAAAGTTAGTCAGTTAGGCGCGCAAATTCTAGTACCCACCACAGACGATGTCGTAAACATGTTTTTCGTTTAGTTTCCTAAAGTCGAACAAGAAAACGACACAAACATTGGACATCGGACAAACCCGACTGAAAGGCTGCGCGGTCTCATCGTTATTATGTACACTAGGAGGACGATTAACACTAATTGTTTCTAGCGGGGTGCTTGAATTTACGCACGCAACTGCCTGATTCAAATGGCTCCGAGCACTATGGGACTTAACGTCGATGGTCATCAGTCCCCTAGAACTTAGAACTACTTACACCTAACTAACCTAAGGACATCACACAACACCCAGTTATCACGAGGCAGAGAAAATCCCTGACCCCGCCGGGAATCGAACCCGGGAACCCGGGCGCGGGAAGCGAGAACGCTACCACACGACCACGAGCTGCGGACAACTGCCTGAGTGTCTGTCTTCAAGCTAATTAACTCGGAAACGGCAGAACGTATCGAAATTTTTTCTTAACAATTATTTTTCAGTGAAACCTACCCTGCAACACCCTTACAAGCTTTTCAGGCTGTTTCTGACCAACCTCTATAATAAACTGAGAAATTAGAGAACTAAAAATTCGTTTTGTGTCAATACCTTGAATTTATAGTGTCATGTTGCTGTCGGGACGTGGATCCAAGGGCAGCAGCTAAATCGCCTATTCGTAGATTAGAGAAAGTTGCCACTTCCTCGCCTGGACGTGAGTTGTAGAGAGGGTGGTGACTGGAACCTCACAGCGAGTACTTAATATTGTTTTCAAACAGAGAGGGGACAGCAGCATGAGAGGCTACTGTGCCTAGAAGTCGTCGGTGGCTGCAGAGGAGCCATGCGCCGATGTCGGCTCGAATGACAGGACGCATACCAGTAGCAGAGCAACATGGATATTATTCGTTTAAGAAAGGCGGTGAACATACAGTTTCAGGTGGTCATTCCACAGGACTTCACCCATAAATCACCGTACCATGTGTTTTAACAAAAACAATTCAAGCATTCTGACGATGAATGTGTAATTTCTAGACCAATAACGGTACTCTTTCAATAACGCGAAAAAATAAAGAACGGTCTGTTTGCTGCCGAATGCTATAAACATTCTGTATCATATAAAAGTACTTCATGCAATAGACTCATGATTTTGTGTCCAGGCTCAAAAGTTGGCTCTGAGCACTATGGGACAACATCTGAGGTCATCAGTCCCCTAGAACTTAGAACTACTTAAACCTACCTAACCTAAGGACATCACACACATCCATGCCCTAGGCAGGATTCGAACCTGCGACCGTAGCGGTCGCGCGGTTCCAGACTGAAGCGCCTAGAACCGCCAGGCCACAGCGGCCGGCTGTGTGTGTTCAGGAATGAAGGATGTTGCAGACACTTTAGAAAAATAGGAACAGCCGCAAACCTACCAATGTGAACTCGTTTCAGCTGTACAAGACACCATCCCACGACACTATATGTCGCACGTATGACCACTAGGAGACTTGACAAACTTCTTGTAGTACATATTGGATGAGACTGAAGTGTGTGATTGGTCACAGTGTTCTTGGAGGAGCACATCTCCCTGGAGCTGTGCTATCATTGCCAGTATAATGGATGGTGCCAATGACGTGTGATGTACTGTTCACTGTTCGTCGATTAACAGCAGAGGTGTAGGCAAACAGTTGGTTACAGGTCCCCACACCATGATTTCAAGCAGGAAAGAAGGAAAATTACGGTTTAACATCCCACAGACAATGAGGTCATGAGCACAAGTTCGGACTGATTTTTTCAGGACAGGGAAAGAAATCGGACGTGCCCGTTGATAGGGACCATCCGTACATTTCCCTTGGGCGATTTAGGGAAATCGCGGTAAACCTAAATGTGTAATCCCGCAGGCGGATTTGAGCAGTCCTCCTCCAAGATGCGAGTTGAGTGTGCTAAACACTGCTTCACCTCGTTTGGTAGGACGCTTTGAGTGGGTCTTCGTAAGCCCCGTACTATGCTTTGCTATTGTTTGGCAGGCCGGTGTGGCCGTGCGGTTCTAGGCGCTACAGTCTGGAACCGCGAGACCGCTACAATCGAAGGTTCGAATCCTGCCTCGGGCATGGATGTGTGTGATGTCCATAGGTTAGTTAGGTTTAAGTAGTTCTAAGTTCTAGGGGACTGATGACCTCAGAATTGAGTCCCATAGTGCTCAGAACCATTTGAATCATTTGCTATTGTTTGAAGTTGTGGTCTTCAGTCCAGAGACTGGTTTGATGCAGCTCTCCATGCTACTCTATCCTGTGCAAGCTGCTTCATCTCCCCGTACCTACTGCAACCTACACCCTTCTAAATCTGTTTAGTGTATTCATCTCTTGGTCTCCGCCTATGATTTTTACCCTCCGCGCTGCCCTCCAATACTAAATTGGTGATCCCTTGATGCCTCAGAATATGTCCTACCAACCGATCCCTTCCTCTAGTCAAGCTGTGCCACAAATTTCTCTACTCCACAGTTCTATTCAGTACCTCCTCATTAGTTATGTGATCTACCCATCTAATCTTCAGCATTCTTCTGTAGCACCACATTTCGAAAGCTTCTATTCTCTTTTTGCCTGAACTATTTATCGTCCATGTTTCACTTCCATACATGGCGACACTCCATACAAATACTTTCAGAAATGACTTCCTGACACTTAAATCTATACTCGATGTTAACAAATTTCTTTTCTTCAGAAACGCTTTCCTTGCCATTGCCAGTCTACATTTTATATCCTCTCTATTTCGACCATCATGAGTTATTTTGCTCCCCAAATAGCAAAAATCCTTTACTACTTTAAGTGTCTCATTTCCTAATCTAATTCCCTCAGCATCACCCGACTTAATTCGACTACATTCCATTATCCTCGTTTTGCTTTTGTTGATGTTCATCTTGTATCCTCTTTCCAATACACTGTCCATTCCGTTCAGCTGCTCTTCCAGGTCCTTTGCTGTCTCTGACAGAATTACAATGTCATCGGCGAACCACAAAGTTTTTATTTCTTCTCCATGATTTTAATTCCTACTCCGAATTTTTCTTTTGTTTCCTTTACTGCTTGCTCAATATACATATATGCTATTATAGTTCTTCAAAATGCAGGCATCCGTCTGATTGACTAATAGCAGGGCCCACATCTTTAGATTGCATCCGTTGTGAAATATGAACCTGTCTCTTAACAAGTATGATCACTGTTAGATTTCTAGCTGATTACGAGCGAGAGGAAATCTTGAAATGGGAACAGTTAAAGAATTTTGAGATCTTCATGAACTTATTTTTGTACACGAGTTAATTGTTTGTATTCCGTCTTTTGATATGGGCGAGTCCATTACTGGGGATGTCAGTTTATTAGTCCTCTCTATACTAATTAAGGTGAGTATCCGGCACAAATCAGTTGAGGTCTCGGAGAAGGTTATTATGTTGGAGGAGGAGAACATTAGTGTTTAACACCCGTCGACAACGATGTTATTAAAGGCGGAGCACCTCTGATTAGGGAAGGATGGAGAAGGAAAGCGGCCATGCCCTTTCGAGGGAACCATCCCAGCATTTGCCTTAAGCGTTTTAGGGAAATCACGAAAAACCTAAATCAGGATGGTTGGACGCGGGTTTGAACCGTCGTCCTTCCGAATGCGAGTCCAGTGTGTACGATGGTCATAACATTTTGAAACAGAATTTTTTTTCTAATATTTTAATGCGAATTAATGTGAGTCACGTGAGGCAGCATTTACTTGGGTCAGTTCTACTTCTTTTCCCTTGTAGATGAGTGTAACCTGTGCTTTATTCCAATCTCGGGGAACATATTTCTTCTGGAGGAATTAATGTCAAGAGTGGAGCTAATGCATTTCGCAAGTTCTGTATAGAACGCTGACGTTTCATTAGGCCCTGGGGCCTTGCCCGTCAAGTCTTTAAACGTGTTATATTTTCATTTTGGGCTGTGTGTGGGTGTTTGCTGGTCTTATAAATGCCAGCTGAGTCAGGGGCAGTAGTGTGGAGGTGCGGATGCTGACGGCGTCTGCGCCTTCAGCCTGACAAAGTGCTGGCCCGCCGCTAAACTCGGTAACAGGCTTGGGCGTTTCCTGGGCTGACAGTAAGCTGGTCTGCCTACGTCACAGGCGACGTGCTGACACGGCGCGTGGGAGGTGAGCCCCGAGGGACGCGGCGACGCTGGCGCCGCCAGCGCTTGTCGCCGGAGGCTCCAGGGAGTTCCCCGGGCCCAGGCTGCACGTTGCCCATCGCTGATTACTACCAGTACTGCAACAAGTGCACCTCATTCTGAGTTCAGTACAGACATCCTGCACCAACTCAAACTGTGAGGCCGTTTGCTCTCGAATCCAGTTGGTACCTGCCACTAGCATGAAGGTGACTTTTGCCATACAAAACACACTGAAATACATTTGCGTGTCTTCTTATTCTATACTAGTCATACTATGTTACAGATTATACACGACGTTTCAAAATCTTTGTGGCAAATACATAGAGGTGGCAGATCACGTCATGAGGAACTACTGTCTTTAAAGATAGAATGTTCGCTGACGCTTTTCAGCGATGCTAGACGTCCTTTAGAATTCTCTTGCCCTGTGTCGACGAGATTTCACCGATCGAGCAGAACCTAGTAACCATATGTGTAGCATATTAATTTACCACAGTAAACAGATAAAATGATTTCAACAAGAAAACAATAAGAAGTGAAGAAATATTTTTAGAAGCGAATCAGGAACTTCAGTTTTGCTTGACCTTTTCAAATCAAATGGCTCTGAGCACTATGGGACTTAACATTTGAAGTCATCAGTCCCCTAGAACTTAGAACTACTTAAACCTAACTAACCTAAGGACGTTACAAACATCCATGCCCGAGGCAGGATTCTAACCTGCAACCCTAGCGGTCGCGCAGTTCCAGACTGTAGCGCCTAGAACTGCTCGGCCGCCTCGGCCGGCAACCTTTTCAGATGACTGGATGATAGGCAACACAAACACACACGCGCACACACACACACACACACACACACACACATATATATATATATATATATATATATATATATACTCCTGGAAATTGAAATAAGAACACCATGAATTCATTGTCCCAGGAAGGGGAAACTTTATTGACACATTCCTGGGGTCAGATACATCACATGATCACACTGACAGAACCACAGGCACATAGACACAGGCAACAGAGCATGCACAATGTCGGCACTAGTACAGTGTATATCCACCTTTCGCAGCAGTGCAGGCTGCTATTCTCCCATGGAGACGATCGTAGAGATGCTGGATGTAGTCCTGTGGAACGGCTTGCCATGCCATTTCCACCTGGCGCCTCAGTTGGACCAGCGTTCGTGCTGGACGTGCAGACCGCGTGAGACGACGCTTCATCCAGTCCCAAACATGCTCAATGGGGGACAGGTCCGGAGATCTTGCTGGCCAGGGTAGTTGACTTACACCTTCTAGAGCACGTTGGGTGGCACGGGATATATGCGGACGTGCATTGTCCTGTTGGAACAGCAAGTTCCCTTGCCGGTCTAGGAATGGTAGAACGATGGGTTCGATGACGGTTTGGATGTACCGTGCACTATTCAGTGTCCCCTCGACGATCACCAGTGGTGTACGGCCAGTGTAGGAGATCGCTCCCCACACCATGATGCCGGGTGTTGGCCCTGTGTGCCTCGGTCGTATGCAGTCCTGATTGTGGCGCTCACCTGCACGGCGCCAAACACGCATACGACCATCATTGGCACCAAGGCAGAAGCGACTCTCATCGCTGAAGACGACACGTCTCCATTCGTCCCTCCATTCACGCCTGTCGCGACACCACTGGAGGCGGGCTGCACGATGTTGGGGCGTGAGCGGAAGACGGCCTAACGGTGTGCGGGACCGTAGCCCAGCTTCATGGAGACGGTTGCGAATGGTCCTCGCCGATACCCCAGGAGCAACAGTGTCCCTAATTTGCTGGGAAGTGGCGGTGCGGTCTCCTACGGCACTGCGTAGGATCCTACGGTCTTGGCGTGCATCCGTGCGTCGCTGCGGTCCGGTCCCAGGTCGACGGGCACGTGCACCTTCCGCCGACCACTCGCGACAACATCGATGTACTGTGGAGGCCTCACGCCCCACGTGTTGAGCAATTCGGCGGTACGTCCACCCGGCCTCCCGCATGCCCACTATACGCCCTCGGTCAAAGTCCGTCAACTGCACATACGGTTCACGTCCACGCTGTCGCGGCATGCTACCAGTGTTAAAGACTGCGATGGAGCTCCGTATGCCACGGCAAACTGGCTGACACTGACGGCGGCGGTGCACAAATGCTTCGCAGCTAGCGCCATTCGACGGCCAACACCGCGGTTCCTGGTGTGTCCGCTGTGCCGTGCGTGTGATCATTGCTTGTACAGCCCTCTCGCAGTGTCCGGAGCAAGTATGGTGGGTCTGACACACCGGTGTCAATGTGTTCTTTTTTCCATTTCCAGGAGTGTATATATGGTCTCCCAGGGGTATCAGCTTTAGATGATGTCGGGAAGTGTCAGCGCACAGTTTGCCTGTAACAAAAATTGTTTCTGATGACGTGGTCTATCATGTACCACCCGTTGTTATTTACTGCAAAGATTTTGAAACGATAAGAGTACAAAATGCATAGTTTCAACTCACAGCCGAGAGTTTTTTGCTGCCTTCCGACATGTTTTCCATACAACACATTTTCTTTGATGTTCTTACGTATTGTGATTGATAACAAAGCTCTGTCTCGAAGTAACAACAACAACAATAATAATAATAATCCTAGTAATAACAGTTGATTAGCAGGAAATAAAATATACATGTGCGTGCTAAAAATGAAGCAATTAACCCAGTGGTTTACTACTATTTTCCCCATAGTTGACCCAACATTTTTTTATTTAAATTTACAAATTTGTTTGACATACTTCTCTTAAAATTATATAATTTTTCGATAGAAATTCTTTATAAATCTATCCTTACTATCTGTTGAACTGATGACGACTGACGATAATACTGTTTCAGATGTTTTTGTCGGTGTGGTATACCTGATAAAATATAGGCACGCGCAGCGCCGCTAGACATTTCTCACAGCCAACTGTGTATCTCTTTTCTTATTGCTTGCTTTGCACACCACACAACGTTTTCAGGAGGGTGTTCTCTTGATGGAATTGAGGGGCGGGGATGTACAAACCTAAAAAGACCAGACACGATCGCTTATAATTCGCAAAACATCGAAAGAAATCGAGTGTGCTATACGGCGCTAAATATATCGATTTCTCAGCTTTCCAATGGTATATAACACGTCAAACTCTCCATTGACAGAGAAGGAGAAACACTAAGATGAAGCTATAGCTGCCTGGCCCGCCTCGCAGCCGGCAATGTAATAACGAACTTGAGGACTGCGAACGGCTGTGAGCCGGTTGTATGAGGCAATGGGTTAAAAGGGTAGAGAGAAAAATGAGCGACAAGCAGATAAGATGTACAAGTAAATGACATTTTAAATATGTCTCTGAAATTATGAGAAAAATACGTATGAGGTATAAGGAAGAAGGGAGAACAATAGTAGAGCAAAAAAGAAGAGTTGGCAATATAAGCAGTGTAATTTAAAGACACTGTGCTACTGTGATACTGCTCTGTCTATATATACAAGAAGTAATGACAGAAGAAGAGATAGGGTCAGGAGTGGGGTTAAAATACAGAGCGAAGAGACATCGTAGGTAAGATGCGTCGAAGACATTCTTCTTAGTGAATGTCAGGAACAAATACAGAATACGCTGAATGGAATTAACAGTCTAATGACCACGCAATGTGGATTGAGAGAAACCAAAGAAAGATGAAAGTGATGAGGAGTAGCAGAAATCACATTACCGGTCAACTTAATACGAAAATGTGAGACCACGAAATAGACGAAGAGGGGGAACTCTGCTGCGTTAGAAGCAAGGAGGAAAAAAGTAGCTTAATAGCACAAGCGAAGAAGGCAATTATTGCTAAAACTAGTCTGCTACTATCAAGCATACTTAGAGGACGAAATTTTCTAGTATGTAAGTCAGGAGCACAGCATTGTCTGGAAGGGAATATAGGACCGTGGGAAGTCCAGGACAGAAAAGAAGCATTCGAGATGTGGTGTTATAGAAGGATGCTGAAAATGAAGTGAGGAGATTCTGCGCAGAATTGGCGAAGAACGGAGTACGAGGAAAATGCTTACTAGAAGCACGGACAAGGTGATAGAACTTGCATTAAAGGATCAGGGAATAACTTCCATGGTACTAATGAGGATAGAAATTATAGAGGAGGACAGAAATTGGAACCTATCCAAGAATAATCTAGGACGTGGGATGTAAGTTCTACTCTGAGATGGAGATGTCAGCGCAGGATAGGAAGATGTAACGGGTCGCATCAAATCAGTCTGAAGACTTATGAGTAAAAGAAAGGTTTTTTTTGCCTCGACTGATTCCCTAATTGCATTATAGGCATCACAATTAAAGATGAAGAGGTCGACTGTTCGTGTATGACCACATTGACATTGCCATTTTCTTTCTTGCTGAATCTGTACAGGTAAACTGGAGAAATTTATTTAATCATATACTCGCTGCAAGAATTTTATGGAGCGCCTTATAGATACTGTGACAGAATGGACATTTCAATAATTGGCTCTGAGCACTATGAGACTTAACATCTGAGGTCATCAGTCCCCTAGAACGTAGAACTACTTAAACCTACCTAACCTAAGGACATCACACACATCCATAGCCGAGGCAGGATTCGAACCTGCGACCGTAGCGGTCGCGCGGTTCCAGACTGAAGCGCTTAGAACCGGTCGGCCACAGCGGCCGGCATTCATTATTTAAGTCTTCGGTCTACAACTGTGTTTCCGTAGTTTTTGCTCCAAGTGCGATCCTTTTTTGTGGAAAAATTAAAAAAAACATTTAGTATTGAAAGTATTGGTCATCGCTAGCCACTACTTTCTCCCGTCTTTCAGGCAGCTTACAAATCCCGCAGCGGTAGAACTGGGAATCTTTTGATGCGATCCATGAATAGATTGAATTCTATGCTAGTCAGAAAGGCCGTGTGCCATTGATCGAAAAAGGTGGTAGTCAGAGGGAGTAACGTCTGGAGGACGCGGCGGGTGAGGTAGGACTTCCCTCTTCAACATTTCCAAATACGTAATATAACAACAACTGTACATATAATAATTTTTTCTTCTGATTTTCGATAAATTAGTGTAAGCAATATTTTTATTTCATTTCCTTTTCTTTTCATGTCATTATGTTAAAGAAACTGTAAGCAACTTTCGATGTGAATATTAATATTTATGTCAAATTTCAAGTAATGCTATAACAGAATTGAAGTGTAACCCTTGCTGAATCTATTGTAATATGTTTAAAATTGTAATTGTGCGCCTGGTCCATACGTAGGCAATGTATTAGGATATGTGGAATGTAAAACCTTTGGTGAATACCCTGTCTGTAGGGGAGCGGTAAAAGGTGGATGGCGGGCGAGCGCGGGAAAATGCACACGGGCGCGGCACGGCATAACGGGCTCAGCAGTGGTAGTAGTCGGAGTTGGGCATCGGTCTGAGTAACACGCTCTGGATCGAGGAGGCTCTCTTAGAAAACGTGATTTCATTGAGCCTCGGATGTGCCGTTTCCGACGACTATACAGCATGGCTATATTCTATTGGCACTAAATTGAAAAGGATTGCAACGCTAAGAAGAAGCAAAGTGCCGATACATCAGGAGCCATAGCTGTGATTGTATGTGTGATGTGCGCCGCGCCATCTCGCCGCCCGCCAACCGCCGCATCGACACGAACAGGTTGAATTTTTAGAATTGTATTCGTGTGGACCAGTGTTAATTTTGTTCCTGACTGTTCAATAACAACTTAACTTTTGCCAGAATTGTCCTATCATTTAATTATCCTCATCACTAACCTAGACAGGGTCCTTTCCACATGTTGTGCAATCCGAGTGTCCCGAAATGAAGATTTAAAGTTTATGTCAATAAGAATTACCTGCAGACCTATCTATGTTAGAATGATGTTTAAGGAACTTTATTGTTAATGAATATACAAGGAAAAAACATAGGTCTGACAAAGTTGGAAGATAATTTTGAAAGTGGTTTAGTAATGAAGTTTAATTAATCTGAGACAAAAATAATGGTAGTTAAATGAGGAAATAATAAGACAAAAAGAGTAGTAACTCATATATTGGAAATCTTGAGTGCCTAACGCTTTCAATAGTTAATAGTTTCAACACAGTGATCATAACAGTTTCAGGGTCCCCCCAAACCCCCTTTTCTTTTCTATTCTTTTAAATTCTGAAGTGTACTGAACTGATTTGACCAGCAAAGTTAAAGTCAATATAAAACCTAAATTTATCAGTGTTTTACCCTTCATAAAATTGACATTGTATGTGTGTTTCAAAAGTGCTATGTCTAGGGTAACCTATGCCCGATTTCAGTCGGATCAATAGACAAAACGCAGTTTGTAGTAATCATTATAGTGTAATGTTGTGTATTTATAGCTTGTCCAAATTAGTACAGAAAGGGAAAATATTAGTTCAGTAGGTTTTTCTGGTTCTAAAATTTTCCATATAATGCAGTATTACTACGTGTTGTTATGCTTGTACGTACATCCACTTGTACAAGGAAAAAACTCACTTAATGCCTAATTAGGCTGGCGACCGTATTATTAACAATTGGTAGCATCTGCTGTGTATGTTTCTTGCCCGTCCTAATGTGTAGTTGCACTTTAGACTTGCTTGTGGTATCATTGTTGTTACTAAGTGGGTGTAAGTCTGATTTTGCCTCCATTCAGGTACACGCGGTCAACATATTTACTAAAATCCTTTCTTATAAGGTGAAGCCCGTCAACTTACCATAGTAAAGGCTTTAAAGAGTTAACGTACGCCCGATCGTAGACGTTACAGTAAGTCTGCAGGCTTTCGTGGCCGTTGCGAATGAAGTTAAAATCTTCTGGGTTATTAGGTCGCGTCATATTTATTGTAAAATGATCGACGTTTCGACCCCTCTGCTGCAGTGTTCTAGCAGTAGTGGACACCAGAAGATCCTGAGGAAAATCCCAGCAGAGGGGTCGAAACTTCGATCATTTTAGAAGAAATATGACATGGTCTAATAACCCAGAAGATTTTAACTTCATTTCCAAATATGTTTCGACGGTTTTGCGACATGGAGTCGAGTATTGTCTTGCTGAAATATTACCTTTCCATGTCTACCGCTGTATTGTGGCCGTTAGTATTTCAGTGCTCTGCTCAAAGGCATAAATTGGTTTCGACAACGATCTCCTGTGATTGTTTACGCCGATTTCTGTAGCTTCGGAAACCTTCTCTCTTCCTCCGCCACGCTGGACTTCGACGTGAATGTTACCGTTGTTGAGTCGTTGAAACCAGTCTCTGCACGTTCTTTCACTGATAGATGTCTCACCATAGATCCAATCCAGTATTTTGTAAGTCTCATCCACAGATTTCTGCATGTTACAGCATGAAATTAAAATTTCCCACAAATGGCGAGAACTGGGCTCGTAAGTTGACATATTCAATTGAGAATAACTTTATAATGACGTTATATTCGCAAGTGCTTATGTTTATTGTACGACACGTACGACCTACCACCCAGTCCACCACTAGCTGCTACTGCCATGTATTGCAAAACTGCGGAAGCAAAGCTGTAGACCTAATAATTAACAATCATCATTACGATACTAAAATCATTTACAATTACGGCATTCAGTAACAATTTATATTCGTATGTGCTTCACAAGTATAATGGTGATATGAAGAATAATAATTTTGTCATAATGCGGGGCCAAAGTCATAATATATTTCTTTAAAGTCAGTACCGCCATTAGACCGTTGTTTATTTACAGTATTACATTTAAACTCACGCAATCATGCTTTCGGTTTCAAAGTGCCATTATCAAGTGTTTCAAGTGTTATAAATTGCCTAAGGTGGCATACTGTCGTATTAAAATACACTATTAGACACATTGTCTAAGAGTCGATATTTCTGGCAGAGCCTACTGTTTTGTTTCATTACTGAGTACACCATCTTGACTGAACGACATTTTAGCCAACAGGCTAGATGCCTAAATTATCTGGAAACCCTAAAGACGAGCTAGATGAAGCATCGTAACATATTATGTACCTGGTGGAAGTAAATGTATTGTGTGAGTATGTCACCAGAGGGCTTTCAGTCACATGGTGTGAGGTCAACGTGGCTATAGCTCCAAATGGGGCTGGCCCCGCCACACGAGGCAGTTGAAGGAACGGTAAAAGACAGCGTGTGTCAGTCAGAGAGCAGTTACGGTACACTGTGGTGGTGTTCTTCATTACAACTTCCCCGGATACAACATTTGCATGACTTCACATGGAGAAGAATGATCGGGAAACTGGAAGAAGGGCGACTTGTGACGAGAGTTGCGCAAGAGTGTGGTACTGGTCGCAGCGTGGGGAGAGTTCCGAACGACAGGCACTGCTGCCCGAAGGAGAGGAAGTGGTCAACCACGGTCACGTACAGCAGCAGGTGACCGCTACATTGTGCAAGAGGCAAGAAGGGTCCCACGCCAAACAGAGGCTGCAATAATGACTACATTTAAAACGATGGCAAGGTTCGCAGTCATACGTTCCACGGTGACTTCCTTGCTGTCCAGCAGGTGTGGGTGGCTAGGGCTCTAAAGATCTAAGGCTTTAGCTCCGCTAGCAGGACCGTTGTTAGAACTAACTAAGGAACGTAATGCTGCATTGTGAAGTTAAAACCGTATTTTGCACAGAAAATTTCTTATAGCTATTGTTATGAAAATAGAACAAGAAACTATATTTACCTAATCCTAACTATTCCACCTACACTAAATATAGGAACAGAGACCGGTCGGAGTGGTCGAGCGGTTCTAGGCGCTACAGTCTGCAACCGCGCGACCGCTACGGTCGCAGGTTCGAATCCTGCCTCGGGCATGGGTGTGTGTGATGTCCTTAGGTTAGTTAGGTTTAAGTAGTTCTAAGTTCTAGGGGACTAGTGACCTCAGAAGTTCCATAGTGCTTAGAGCCATTTGAACCATAGGAACAGAATTTTTTTTGCCTTTTAGGTAATGTCTAAGTGTGAGTGTTCCCGACAATGTGGATACCTTCCAACGCTTTAGACGATAAGAAGGTGTGAAGTTGGATTGCAAAATTCACACCTCTCTCCCATAGGTTGACTTACTTGGTATGTACAGCCGATCTTGTTCTCTTGATTTCCGGGTACGTAGATCTCCAAAAACTTCTTCTCCGAAGAATACTGCTGGTTAACAGGAATTTATGACTCTTTCTCTCTCTACTTTTGAAATAATTTCGTACTCGAAGAAGACTTTTAGATCACTCTTGGTACATTTCAACTTCCACAAATAACATTCACAATTTCTCACATCAATATTCGAATGTACACAAGTCAACCGATACGTCTCGCGTTAGACTCGATAAAATCCATCTGCAACAAAGTTGGCTTAACAATAACATAGTTTACGAACCGGTCTTGCCTCCAGCGAGTCCAATACGTGAAGTACAATTAACAATGTTTCAACTGATCTTTTTTCTCGTTGAAAGAGTCAACGATATAAAACACCATAAGATACATAAACACCACTTGTTATTCCGTGGCGCGAGCGGCAAATACTTGTCGATGTCGTTCGATCGTTGCGTCTACCTTGCGCTCACGACTCCTTCCAGGCTGCACACACAAACATGTGTCGATTATGTACGTTCTCTCACACATATAAAAAAAATATCATGTGTTCGAGAGGGTAGAAGGGCGAGTTGTTCTAGAATATACGCGGAAATTTTCGAATCACTACAACCTGACTGAAAGTATGGGCTCCACAAGGAAAATATCGTCACAGATGACTTCATTTTCACTAACTTACGCTCCAACTTCATTAGATTTTACTGTGGGGGCCTATTGACTGTTTCGCACCAATAGCGTCTTGGGATGTCTATGACGACACCTTTACTTGCATTCAACTGACAGTCTGAGATTTTATTTGCAAGATCGTTAATTAGTCGCTATTTTCGGTGTTTTTTTACAGCAGTGGAGGAAATGTATTCCCAATTGCGAGTACAATCAGATTTCAGCTGCACAATTTATGGGTGACACATGAATCCGGATTTCCCGCTTTATGCGAGAGATCGTTTTAACCACTTTGGCTATCCCAAGACGATCTACAAACCGACCCAAAGCCCCGGATATAAACGCATGTCCATGTCCTGCACTGCCACAGTTGCTGCGATTCCAGCGCATGGACGGACTTATTTACACTACTGACCACTAAAACTGCTACACCACGAAGATGACGTGCTACAGACGCGAAATTTAACCGACAGGAGGAAGATGCTGTAATATGCAAATGATCAGTTTTTCAGAGGATTCACACGAGGTTGGCGCCAGTGGCGACACCTACAACGTGCTGACATGAGGAAAGTATCCAACCGATTTCTCATACACAAACAGCAGTTGACCGGCGTTGCCTGGTGAAACGTTGTTGTGATGCCTCGTGTAAGGAGGAGAAATGCGTACCATCACGTTTCCGACTTTGATAAAGGTCAGATTGTAGCCTATTGCGATTGCGGTTTATCGTATCGCGACATTGCTGCTCGCGTTGGTCGAGATCCAATGACTCTTAGCAGAATATGGAATCGGTCGGTTCAGGAGGGTAATACGGAACGCCGTGCTGGATCCCAGCGGCCCCGTATCACCATCAGTCGACATGACAGGCATCTTATCCGCATGGCTGTAACGGATCGTGCAGCCAGGTCTCGATCCATAAGTCAACAGATGGAGACGTTTGCAAGACAATAACCATCTGCACGAACAGTTCGACGACGTTTGCAGCAGTATGGACTATCAGCTAGGAGACATGGCTGCGATTACCCTTGACGCTGCATCACAGACAGGAGCGCCTGCGATGGTGCACTCGACGATGAACCTGGGTGCACGAATGGCAAAACGTCATATTTTCGGATGAATCCAGGTTCTGTTTACACCATCATGATGATCGCATCCGTGTTTGCCGACATCACGGTGACCGCACATTGGAAACGTGTATTCGCCGGCCGCGGTGGTTTAGCGGTTCAAGGCGCTCAGTCCGGAACCGCGCGACTGCTACGGTCGCAGGTTCGAATCCTGACTCGGGCATGGATGTGTGTGATGTCCTTAGGTTAGTTAGGTTTAAGTAGTTCTAAGTTCTAGTGGACTGATGACCACAGATGTTAAGTCCCATAGTGCTCAGAGCCATTTGAACCATTTTTTAAACGTGTATGCGTCATCGCCATACTGGCGTATCACCCGGCGTGATGGTATGAAATGCCATTGGTTACACGTCTCGGTCACCTCTTGTTCGCCCTGACGGCACTTTGAGCAGTGGACGTTACATTTCAGATGTGTTACCATCCGTGGCTCTACTGTTCATTCGATCCCTGTGAAACCCTCCATTTCAGCAGGATAATGCACGACTGCATGTTGCAGGTCCTGTACGGGCCTTTCTGGATACAGAAAATGTTCGACCTCTGCCCTAGCCAGTACATTCTCCAGATCTCTCACCAACTGAAAACGTCTGGTCAATGGTTAGCCGAGCAACTGGCTCGTCACAATACGCCAGTCACTACTCTTAATGAACTGTGGTATCGTGTTGAAGCTGCATGGGCAACTGTACCTGTACACGCCATCCAAGCTCAGTTTGAATCAATGCCCAGGAGTATCAAGGCCGTTATTACGGCCAGAGGAGGTTGTTCTGGGTACTGATTTTCAGGATCTATGCACCGAAATTGCGTGAAAATGTAATCACGTGTCATTTCTGGTATAATATATTTATCCAATGAATACTCGTTTATCATCGGCATTTCTTCTTGGTGTAGCAATTTTAATGGCCAGTAGTGTATCATTATTGTCGCGGCCTGTGCAGTCATGCTGTTTTGCGGCGATTGCATTTTGCGGTGTCCCTCCTGTAGAGACCGGATTCTGGAGGTGTGCATAGTTCAGACGCACGTCAAGATTGAGGCAAGGTGCGAACTGCGGTGGACGACTTAAAATCGTCCAGGGACGAGATCCGGGTACATGTTGTACCTGATGTGTCATCAGGGACCATCGGAAACCGTCTGCTTGCGTAAGGATTAATATCATGTTTACTCAGCGAAGTTATCCGGGAGTCTACGACACCATAGAACATGGCTACTGTTGTGTCGTAAAAGAACTGACTAGAGAGTTGAAAGACGCTCTTCAGTGATAAGTGTAGGTTCTATCTGTATGCGAGTGACGGACGTAAGCGAGTATGGAGCAGACTTCCAGAGCTGCCCGTTACTGAGTCCATTCGTCACGACATATAAGTTCCATTGCCGGCTTCATGGTGCGCAGGACCTGTAGTTGCAAGTCGCGGTCACATTTGGTGTTTCTACATCGTAAAGTAACCAGTGGCCGCTGCATTTCACAGGCTGTTATCCCCTTGCTACTACCATGTCTTCGACGGGAAGTTTGTAGCACCGAAAATGCAGGATGCGTGGCACATGTTACCGATATATATATATATATATATATATATATATATATATATATATATATATATATATACTCCTGGAAATTGAAATAAGAACACCATGAATTCATTGTCCCAGGAAGGGGAAACTTTATTGACACATTCCTGGGGTCAGATATATCACATGATCACACTGACAGAACCACAGGCACATAGACACAGGCAACAGAGCAT
This sequence comes from Schistocerca nitens, assembly GCF_023898315.1. Classification (NCBI taxonomy): domain Eukaryota; kingdom Metazoa; phylum Arthropoda; class Insecta; order Orthoptera; family Acrididae; genus Schistocerca; species Schistocerca nitens. Next base: position 538,567,228 of record NC_064621.1, on the reverse strand, counting down.
GCACAATGTCGGCACTAGTACAGTGTATATCCACCTTTCGCAACAATGCAGGCTGCTATTCTCCCAAGGAGACGATCGTAGAGATGCTGGATGTAGTCCTGTGGAACGGCTTGCCATGCCATTTCCACCTGGCGCCTCAGTTGGACCAGCGTTCGTGCTGGACGTGCAGACCGCGTGAGACGACGCTTCATCCAGTCCCAAACATGCTCAATGGGGGACAGATCCGGAGATCTTGCTGGCCAGGGTAGTTGACTTACACCTTCGAGAGCACGCTGGGTGGCACGGGATACATGCGGACGTGCATTGTCCTGTTGGAACAGCAAGTTCCCTTGCCGGTCTAGGAATGGTAGAACGATGGGTTCGATGACGGTTTGGATGTACCGTGCACTATTCAGTGTCCCCTCGACGATCACCAGTGGTGTACGGCCAGTGTAGGAGATCGCTCCACACACCATGATGCCGGGTGTTGGCCCTGTGTGCCTCGGTCGTATGCAGTCCTGATTGTGGCGCTCACCTGCACGGCGCCAAACACGCATACGACCATCATTGGCACCAAGGCAGAAGCGACTCTCATCGCTGAAGACGACACGTCTCCATTCGTCCCTCCATTCACGCCTGTCGCGACACCACTGGAGGCGGGCTGCACGATGTTGGGGCGTGAGCGGAAGACGGCCTAACGGTGTGCGGGACCGTAGCCCAGCTTCATGGAGACGGTTTCGAATGGTCCTCGCCGATACCCCAGGAGCAACAGTGTCCCTAATTTGCTGGGAAGTGGCGGTGCGGTCCCCTACGGCACTGCGTAGGATCCTATGGTCTTGGCGTGCATCCGTGCGTCGCTGCGGTCCGGTGCCAGGTCGACGGGCACGTGCACCTTCCGCCGACCACTGGCGACAACATCGATGTAGTGTGGAGACCTCACGCCCCACGTGTTGAGCAATTCGGCGGTACGTCCACCCGGCCTCCCGCATGCCCACTACACGCCCTCGCTCAAAGTCCGTCAACTGCACATACGGTTCACGTCCGCGCTGTCGCGGCATGCTACCAGTGTTAAAGACTGCGATGGAGCTCCGTATGCCACGGCAAACTGGCTGACACTGACGGCGGCGGTGCACAAATGCTGCGCAGCTAGCGCCATTCGACGGCCAACACCGCGGTTCCTGGTGTGTCCGCTGTGCCGTGCGTGTGATCATTGCTTGTACAGCCCTCTCGCAGTGTCGGGAGCAAGTATGGTGGGTCTGACACACCGGTGTCAATGTGTTCTTTTTTCCATTTCCAGGAGTATGTACATATTTGTAGTTTAAATGCTTTCTTTTAATAAGTAAGGACATTACTTCACTGTATGTGTACATTTAGGTAGCAGTCTGTTGACGTTTCATTGTATTTATCTGTGTTTTACTGTGAAAGTTATAAGCTCTGGGAAAAAGCCAAAGGATTTGTTATTTGCATCGATTAGCAACAATAATAACAGTGCGTTGTAAAATCTTTGGATAGGGGGTTGTTGCGCAGAGTGCGAGAGACAGGTTCCAGCGCTTGTAGTGTGCGGGAGTGTGGTGTTAACGCTCTCGCAGTAGAGAGTACCATTTCGGAGGCATCATGCACGCGCGCCGGCCAGATGTCTAGTAGCAGGAGGAAGGACAGTGGACGGGCGGAAGAGGCTGTATTAATTACGATTGCCCGTTCCTGTAATTAGCCGTGGTCGCACAAGATGCTACCATCTTCAACAACAGCATCAGTTCCAGCAACACAGATTCGTCGTCGGCTCCGAGTTTCGTCGCACGCACAACACTGAAGTAAGAGTGTTTATTGGTCGAAAGTATTAACGGTTAACCCAGGCCGGCCGGAGTGGCCGAGCGGTTCTAGGCGCTAAAGTCCGGAATCTCGCGACCGCTACGGTCGCAGGTTCGAATCCTGCCTCGGGCATGGATGTGTGTGATGTCCTTAGGTTAGTTAGGTTTAAGTAGTTCTAAGTTCTAAGGGACTTATGACTTCAGTAGTTGAGTCCCATAGTGCTCAGAGCCATTTCAACCATTTTGCTAACCCAGCAGCACAACTGAACGTGATTTGATTAATGAACTTTATTTAAATAATAATAAGTTAAATTCAGGGCAATTGTGATCTCATTGCCCCCCAGACCTTGTTACCAAGCAGGGTCCTTGTTCTCTTTTTTCCTTATATGCTAACCGAAGTTGACAATCTATCACCGGAAAAAATCCAAATCTAAAGAAAATGCAAAAAATAAGAGTGCGGAAGTTTTATTTATTTTACATACAGCTTGGAGCACATGGCTGTTTGGTTTGGTTCGCATTCTAGTATTTAATTCTGTTCAAGTCAGTAAAAAAGGTTCAGTTGTTCAGACAATAATATGAAATCCAATTTTAAAATTAAGTAACTGCAAAGTAAAAATTGCTTGCCTTTCTCTAAATTTCTTTGATGACGTTATGTTGAGGTCTCTGAAAGTCATTCTTCACGTAACGAAGTTCAATACTAACATGCAGTTTACGTGGATATTTTCAAATCATTACTCGATTGCCTTTTTCAAAATTTAATGACAAACTTAACGTAAAAGTGACTTCTCAGCTTTCTTTATAATTACATACTCACTTAAAATTAGTGTCAAAAAACATAAATTTTTCTTTCCCATCATCTTGTACAGGATTTTGGATGTAAATCGTCCTAGTGGGCTGGCGACCGTAATTATCTCCTTTCATTCATTAATGTAACTTTTGGATTCATGATCAGTGGTACCACTTTACTGTCCAGTGTTGTTCGCGAGTGAATGCACAAAATAACTTTCGTTTTTCCAAATTGTAGCCCTATTCGGTTTAATTACTTTCTATTTTTAGTAGACTTTTCTATCATAAAAATCGGTTGTACACTTTCCCCCTACTTATCGGTATTACTTCTTCGGGAGAGATAGCCTATCCATTAGGTATACACGCGATCCACCGTCATATTTTATATCGCAAGCAGGATAGGCCGATTAGTAAGGGGGAGGTTACAAGGTGATACGCTTTTTGAGCAGGACAACGCGCATCCATAAACGGCTGCTGCGTCGGAACGTGCTCTTGGTTGTGGATAAGAATTTCCCCGTCCAGCAATATCACTAGACCTCTCGCCAATTGAAAACATATGAGGCATTAAAAAGTGGGAACTTACTTGTTCTCCAGGGCGCAACCGAACGTAAGAGATACTTGTAGTAATCTACCACAGAATGTCATTCGGCATCTTGATTATCGTTTGTATGCGACAAGACACACCTGCGTTGCCACCAGAGGGGAGTACACTTTGTGGTGATGCTTCTGCTTGTGCACTCTTTGCTGTAACATTGTTTCATTTTGTCTGAATTTGTTATTGTATACTCCTACAACGAAAAACTACACTTCATTTCACTTGTCAATAAAATGACATTGAACGTGAGGGTGTCGCATTTTTTTTTCCGTGAGTTGATTTTCACTCGGAGTCAGCCGTCAGTCACTGCGTCATCAAGGGATCCTCTACAGGTGCTCTTGCAATTCGCTTCAGTCTTCTGGCTTTGCTACCTTCCCACAGACGACCGTGTCGTCTGCGAACAGCGTCGTGGAACTTTGGACGTCATCACTAGATCACAGAGATGGTAGCCCTCGACGCAGAATCATTGAAGCAAGCACCTCCCCTAGTCAGCCGTCGGCGTGGCGCTATCGTTTCGCTCCGCCGAATCATTAGAAGCGGCGGCGGCAGCAGCAGCAGTAGCAGCAGCGATGGGGCCACGATATTCCCGGGATAAAAGGAGAGGCGCGCCGGCCCATTACCAAGGTACCCTTATCACAAATTAACTCCCCGGGCAGCGTAGCAGGCGGCAGGGGCGGAATGCCGGCTCCTCTCAGATGCATTTGCATTTAACGCCGCTCTGCGGACCGGACAAGAGAAGAGGCAGAAGTGGAAGGGAAGAGAAGAGACGGGCCGGCCCAAATTACGCTCTCAGCCCGGCGGGCTGTGGCAAAAACGTAAAGTGACGTAATCCGCGGGACCCGTCAGCCCTCGTCTTCATCGCAGGGCACGGGGAGCTAGGCCCTCCCTATTCGTGGCCGCTTAAGCACTGGTCTTAGCTCTCTCCCGAGGGCATCGGTATTTTTATTCCCTCGCTGGCATCATCGACCGCCCCCTCCACAGTCTGCAGCTGATTAGTATCTTGCAGTAGTTCATCACCATTCAATACGCCGGATACTCGAGTGCACAGCATACTTACTGTTTCTGTGAGCACACGATAGTAAAGTTCCCGAATCAGATTTTCACTCTGCAGCGGAGTGTACACTGATATGAAACTTCCTGGCAGATTAAAACTGTGTGCCGGACCGAGACACGAACTCGGGTCCATTGCCTTTCGCGGGCAAGAACTCTACCAACTGAGCTACCCAAGCACGACTCACGCCCTGTCCTCACACCTTTACTTCTGCCAGTATCTCGTCTCCTATCTTCCAAACAAATTTCATATCAGCGAACACTCCGCTGCAGAGTGGAAAATCTCATTCTTGGAAACATCCCCGAGGCTGTGGCTAAGCCATGTCTCCGTAATATCCTTTCTTTCAGGAGTGCTAGTTCTGCAAGTTTCGCAGGAGAGCTTCTGTTAAGTTTGGAAGGTAGGAGACGAGATACTGGCCGTGAGTCGTGCTTGGGTAGCTCAGTTGGTAGAGCACTTGCCCGCGAAAGGAAAAGGTCCCGAGTTCGAGTCTCGGTCTGGCACACAGTTTTAATCTGCTAGGATGTTTGATAGTGAAGTTGCTGCTAGTCGATTGGAATGTCATCAAAGTGAAGATGGATGCCACGTATCTGCGAGTTCTGATGGAACCGATGAAAGAAAACGGAAATATGAAACACTTCCAAAGAAGACAACAGCAACCATCCACTACTGGTGATGCTGTTTATCTACAGAAGTAGCGCCGTCACCCGTTTCGAACCAACAGGTTCATCTTCAGACTGCTGTTCACGTCAAGGTACACATTTGTTGAAGTTAATGATAATTTTCGGTTCTTTATTGTCTCTTATGGTGAAAGTGTAAGTAGGCTGTGCATCTTCAGGTTTTGGCGGCGCAAAGACTGTTCCATTAAGTTTCGAGTGTGCAGCTGCAAGACATGTCCTTCTTCTTCTAATATTTCGGCTGTATAACGTTCAGCCATCTTCAGAGCCGCAAGACGGCCGCGCCAGTGCTCGCTTCGTCCCTTTATACTGTTGTACCGCGCGACTGCGCATGCGGCCACAGATACAAATGCGCCAGAGACGTTGGTCGGCGGCAGAGACGTGCATAATGCGCGAGTTGTATCTATGACTCCGCAGTTGATCTGTGTTGGCATATCGATATATCATTGTGAGCTGCACTGTGACGACGTCTTTGTGTGTTTATTACAGCAAGTGCCGGATTCCATGATTTATCAAGATTGAAACCACTATCTCTATTAATTAAATTCGTCGTCAAGCGAATTTCAATCGCCTCCTTCACTATCGAGTCCCAAAAGGATGATGTAGTTGCCAAAATTTCGACGTTGTCATACAACATACTGTGACCATTATCAATACAGTGCTCTGCCACTGCCGACTTATTAGGTTGTAAAAGTCGTGTGTACCTCCGGTGTTCTGTACATCTTTCTTGGACAGTACGAGTTGTTTGTCCGATGTAAGAAAGGCCACATTCACATGGAACTTTGTAAACTCCAGATTTTCGGAGCAGCAAATCATCTTTCACGGAGCCCACGAGTGCAGCTGTTGTGGGTGGAGGACGAAAAATCACTTTTACTTTGTGTCTACCAAGGATGCGTCCTATTTTTGATGAGAGGCTACCCACATATGGCAGGAAGGCCATCGATTTAAAGGTTTCTTCATCTTCTTCTGCTTTCTTTGTGGCCTCTTTCGGTTTCATTTTTAGTGCCCTCTGTATTTGTTGTGGAGAGTACCCATTGTCTTCAAACACTATTTGTAAGTGGGAAAGTTCATCTTGCAGACTGCTTTCGTCAGAAATAAGATGCGCTCTGTGGGTCAAAGTTCGGAGAACACTCATTGTCTGGGCAGGATGGTGGCACTATTTGCACGTAAATACAGATCGGTGTGCGTCGACTTCCCATATACTTCATGTCCCAAAGTGCCATCCTCTCTGCGCCGAACCAAAACATCCAAGAATGGAAGGCATCCCTCCTTTTCAATTTCCATTGTGAACTTTATTTGATCGTGGAGAGAGTTCAGATGTCTTAAGAAGTCTTGCAAGTTGTCTTCACCATGGGGCCAAACTACAAAGGTGTCATCAACATACCTCCAGAAGATGGCTGAACGTTATACAGCCGAAATATTAGAAGAAGAAGAAGAAGGAGATTTCTTGCGGCTGCACACCAGAAACTTAATGGAACAGTGTAAGTAGGCTGTTTAGGTTTTCTTATTGGTAACGCCACGTAGTGCTCTGTATGAAAATCACTGGCTGTGATGTGTGTAGTCTGTGGCTAGTTTGCATTGTTGTCTGCCATTGTAGTGTTGGGCAGCTGGATGTTAACAGCGCGTAGCGTTGCGCAGTTGGAGGTGAGCCGCCAGCAATGGTGGGTGTGTGGAGAGAAATGGCGGAGTTTTGAGAGCGGATGATCTGGACGTGTGTCTATCAGAAACAGTACATTTGTAAGAATGGATGTCATGAACTGATATATATATATATATATATTATGACTTTTGAACACTTTTAAGGTAAATACATTGTTTGTTCTCTATCAAAATCTTTCATTTGCTAACTATGCCTATCAGTAGTTAGTGCCTTCAGTAGTTTGAATCTTTTACTTAGCTAGCAGTATTGGCGCTCGCTGTATTGCAGTGGTTTGAGTAACGAAGATTTTTGTGAGGTAAGTGATTTGTGAAACGTATAGGTTAATTTAGTCACGGCCATTCTCTTGTAGGAATTATTGAAAGTCAGACTGCGTTGCGCTAAAAAATATTGTGTGTCAGTTTAAGCACAGTCATGTATAATTTTTCTAAGGGGACGTTTCATATGTCGACCATTAGCCGCGGATACCTCACTGGAATCTTCTGATTTATTTCTTATAGTTTGAGTAATTAGTGTAGCTTTTGTTTATTGCTAGCGCGAATTGTAGAGAGAATCTCATTTGTAGTTGCAGTCTTTCATTGTTGTACAGTAAAACAAGTTGTGGCATGCATGTAGATTTGCACCAAGTATTTCGCAGCTGCGCTTGCAATTAACTAGATATTATTTTCAGTGCTATGTTAATGTGCTCTCTTATTTTTGCTCTTCAAATTGTGCTTTTCTGTGTTATCGTGTGAAATATTGTGACAATAATGGCGTGTGAAAAACGTAACACTAGGCTCCAAAGTAAACTGAGAAAAAATAGTGACGACGAGCGTAGCTTATCAGCACCACTGTGTAATGAATTTACAGACATTCGAAGTAGTAATTTGGTAATTGTGCATAGGGAAATGGAGCGGGCGGCAAATAAAGGCGTAGACAGTGAAACAATTAGTGAACAGGGAAGCATTATCGATCGGTCGGTCGGCAACAGCTCGCCTCAGGAATCCGAAATGATAGGACACAATCTCGCAAATACTGTAGATTCAGGTATTGGGTCCTAACCGTTTTCTCAAATAAGTCAAGACACAATTTCTGCTTGTCAAAATGTGAATGTTGCTGGTGCAAATTCGCTGCCGAAAAGCACTGAGGATCACGTTTCAGACACCAGTGTATTGTTGTTACAATTAATACAACAAATGGAATAAAAGCTTCAGAAGTTAGACAAAATGGAACAAAATCCTCAAAAGTTAGACACGATGGAAAAAAATCAGAGACAAACACAGCAACAGCTTCAAAAGTTAGACTTATTGGAACAAACGCTTGAACAAACATGTGAAAGCTTAACTGCTGAGTTACTTAAAATCGAATCGAAATGTCAAGAAGTCTGCAATGACGTAAAAACACAAATTTGTGAGCATGTTCAACCTATTTTTTCGCGGCATGAAAATGCATTACAGAATCACGAAGCAGCCATAAAAGAACTGCAAACTATTGTTCATGAAAATCATGAGACCTTGCAAGCTAAAATTGACTCAGTTGCATCTACCGATTCGGTTATGTAACTTACAAAAACTCAGGAAAACTTAAAGGACACAGTAGATACTCTAAAAACTGGTTCAGAAAGACACATGGAGGAAATTAGTTCATTATCAGAGAAAGTAGTTGAACTTTCGGATCAGCTATATAATTTATCTACGAAGGTAGATGATAATCTGAATGACACAAAACCGGTAGTCTTTAATGACACAGAAGAGTGCAAACATATTAGGAAATTCAAACAAAATCAGAATGAAATTAATACGCAACGCCAAAGAGAGATCCGGGAAGTACAAGATCAGCTGACACAGGTAATATAAGAACTACGTATTTCCGAGGACACTCGCGCTCCAATACGGGAAGAGGGACATAGAAATACGGAACAGCCACAAAATAATAACATGGGGTACTTCGGAAATTGTCAAAGAAATTGGCAAGGTACACCGAATTTTGAGATGGAACCGCCGAAACGAAGTAACAATGACCGATATGCGACTCGCCGACATGATGATTTTGACTATAAGCTGTTTATTACTACACGTAAATTCAAAACATTTAAGAATTCCGGCAACGACATTCATCTACATGCGTGGCTTCATCAATTCTATCATTGTTTTCCTCCCAACTGGTCATTAGAGCACAGATTAGAATTTATGTGTGGCTATTTAGAGAATGAACCAGCTGTAAGAATGCGATCAGTCATTCACGATTGCCACAGTGAAGGAGAATTTTATCACGCCTTCCCCTCAGCATATTGGTCTCAAGCTACACAAGACTGAGTAAAACATAGCATCATAATAATGAAACATTTCGAACAATCTGAATTCTCCAGTCTTGTGAAATATTTTGAAGACATGTTGCACAAGAATCAGTACCCGTCAAACCCATACAGCCCCTCAGAACTCATCCGCATTTGCTTAATCAAATTACCTGAACATTTATGACATATTATTTTGGCAGGACGTTGCAAAGACGACATTGAAGCTTTTCAGGGACTCTTATAAGAATTAGAAATTGACACTGACAATCGCGGAACGCGAAAACAGGAACACAACAATTACAGGTCACATCCGTCGCAATTCCGCGATGAAAGAAATAATAACTGGACACGACAAGGCTATTCTCACAACACAAATCGTGACCATAAAAGACACCACCCGTATGACAACCGTTGGCAGAGTAGTAATAATTACAGGGAAAGATCACCTCTCCGTGGTAGTGAATATCACAGAGACAATCAGAGAAACAGACAATATGGGAACCAAAATAATTATTATCAAGGGAGACAGAATAACTTTAGACGCAACGGTCCAGCGCACAGTTACGATTCAGGGAGAAATTCTCCACCACGTGACCGACAAGAAAGAAACTATGGAATCTACCGACATGACGAAAGACGATATGATCGTAACGACAGACCTGAATTGCATCAGAACTGGCGGGATTCAAACAGGGCAGGGCCCTCTCGACAAGGTGAATTTGTAGAAGTTAGGTCTCCAAATCCCAATAACGACGCGCGCCAACAAAAACACAATAGGCAATGACTCATACCGCTAGCAGCCACGAAACGTACTTATGAAACTGACGACGCAGCTGCCGTAGCTAGTAATTACGTAAAAATAGAAGACATTAGGGACATCTTACTCCAGGAACACGACGTAAAACATAACAACATTGCATATCCTGTGATTCACATTACAGTAAATGACGTAAAATTTAGGGCAGTACTTGACTCTGGCAGTCCCATTTCAGTAATTAGTGAAACAGCCTTTAGCAAATGCAACAAATCGAACGATTGCCCCACACTTCCGTTATGTAAGATTAGATTACAAGGTGCAATCTTTGGAAAAAGTGTAGATGTACGCCAACAAACCAACTTAGAATTCTTTTGTCAAAGCCACAGCTTCTCTATGAACTTTCTTATTGTTCCATTATTGTCGACGGAAATTATATTGGGAGTAGACTTTTTTAATGAATACAAACCAATCTTAAACTTTCACGATGCTGAAATAAGTTTAGAGAAAGAAGGTAAGTCAATAGCTTTGAAATTTGAAGATTGACTCTCAAACCATAACGAAGAAATTAATCGGCTTTACCTTCTGTTAGACAACAGTTCGGAATTTTCGACGGAACTTGACACTAACAACCACTCTGAAAATACTGACAGGGGTGATGTCAATGGCGCATTTGATACTAATGAGTTAATTCAGAATAAAATTCAAACAATTGAGAACTGTAATGATACTGATAGGCAAGGCCTTTTTGAGATTTTACAAGCACATTCCACAGTTTTTACTCACAAAAAAGGAACAATCAAGGGATTTCAATACCAGTTTCACAGGAACAATCAAGGGATTTCAATACCAAATTCGTGTTCGTGAGCATACTAAATTTTGTGTTAGACCATACGTAATTCCAGCGCATTATAGGGACCGTGTTAGAACAGAAATACAATCTATGCTTGACGACGGCATTATTAAGCCTGCAGTATGCTCATACAACAATCCATTACATGTTGTTGAGAAGAAAAATGGATCGATCAGGCTTGTCTTAGATTCGATACAAATCAATACTATCATCATTCCTGAAACAGACAGGCCGCAAACGTTGGAAGAACTTCTTCAAAATTTTAATGGTGTAAAAGTGTTGTCTTCTATTGATCTCAGACCCAGCTTTTATCAGTTCGAACTTCATCCAGAATGTAGAAAATACACAGTTTTACTTTGTTTCGGCGTTTGTTACCAGTTTCGTAAACTTCCTTTTGGTTTGAACATTTCTTCGGCAGCATTCATTCACGGGCTAAATTCCATATTACCTGAGTTCTTAAAACGTCACATTACCTTATATGTGGACGATATTCTGATAGCAGAAGCCTCATGGGAACAACACAATCGCATCCTCAACAGCGTGTTACATATTTTTGCAGAATCTGGAATTACAGTTAACTTGGAAAAGTCTAAATTCGGTAGGACAAAGGTGAAGTTTTTGGGACATATTATTTCTTCTGACGGCATTCTGCCGGATCCTGAAAAGTTAGAAGCAATCAGAGCCATTCCAGTTCCATCCACAAAAAAACAAGTCCGCAGTTTTCTAGGTCTCGTAAATTTTTACCGTCGTTTTCTGAATATGAAAATTCTAGTTACACCAAAACTTTGTTCTCTCACTGGAAAAAATACTATTTGGAACTGGGAGGAACAAGCACAGTTGGAATTCAATTCTTTGAAAGAATCGCTTCTTAAGGCGCCAATACTAGCTCATCCAGATCTGTCACAAGATTTCTGCCTTAGCACGGATTCTTCTAAAGTCGGTCTTGGTGCCCATTTATTTCAAAAAGCCACAGAAATTGACACTACTGTTCAGAAAACCACTGCTTTTGCTAGCCGAGTGCTAACAAAATCTGAAAAAAAATATTCCGTTACTGAATTAGAAGCTTTAGCTATCGTTTGGGCATTTAACAAATTCCGTTTCTTCCTTTCTGGTAAGCACGTAAAAGTATACAGTGATCATCGTGCATTACTATTTCTTATGTCTTCAAAATTAAATCATGACAGGTTAAAACGTTGGGCATTGTTTCTGCAAGAATTCCACTTCACAATAGTCTACATTCCCGACAAGGAGAACATTGTTGCGGACGCACTGTCACGCGCACCGTCTGGGCTTGAGAAAAGCAACACAGAAGTCAACCTCGAGAAAAATTTCATTATTCTTTACATTCAGAAAGTCGCCTTTGAAAACTTCATCACCACATCTTTAAAGGACATTGCTCATCAACAAGATAAAGATCCGATTTGGAAAGACATCAAAAGTAAATGGCATGAAAAGATACACACTCAGATTCGGCATTATTATCTGGTTAGAAATAACATATTCTTCAAACGCTGCACTGTTGATGACGAGCTATGGGTACTTTGCATTCCAGATGATTTTGTTGATAAGCTCATTTGGTACATTCATTTCAGCTACGCACATTTTGGTCCACGAAAATGTTATCATATTCTTCGAACGACTTGTTATTCTAACAATATGGAAAAGAGAATTCGAAGAGTCTTGTCTATTTGTGAACTTTGTCAAAAGGCGAAACCATCTACTATCTCACATCGTGCTCCGTTGTTTCCTATCATTCCTTCTAAATTAAAAGAATTTGCTGCTTTTGATCTCTTGGGACCCCTTGTCAGAACATCGAATGGATTTTCGTACGTTCTGGTTGCTGTTGAACTTACTTCAAAATTTGTTTCTTTCACTCCGTTACGTAAAGCCACTGGACAGTCTATATCCAACGCCTTTGCTAAAAATTTCTTATGTGAAGTTGGACACGTTAGTAAAGCCATTTCAGATAACGCACCGCAATTCAGATCTGGTGTTTGGTCACGCATGCTTCGGAACCATAAAATCAAACCTGTTTTTATATCATTGTACTCACCACATTGTAACCCGTCTGAACGGATTATGAAAGAAATCAATAAGGTTTGCAGACTTTATTGTCACAGAAAGCATCAGCATTGGGACAGATATGTACACTTACTTCAAAACGTGCTGAATGAAATGCCTCATGACTCCACTGCTTTACCACCTATTCTTGTACTAAAGAATGAAGAACCTCCGAAAAGTATCAGAGAGGTTGTACCTTTCCCGAATACACGTAAACTTCGACACAAAGACATAATTGATTTGGCTATTATAAATATAAAATCTGCTGTAGACAAAAGGAGAAAACTACACGGTAAAGCAAATGCAAAGAAATTATATATTGGTCAGAAAGTTCTCATTTAAGCTCATTCATTGTCACATAAGAAGAAACACTTGAGTCACAAATTCTTTCTGATTTACAATGGACCTTACAGAATCCGACGTATACCACATGATAATTGCGTTGAAGTTGAAACTCTGCGTAGTAGGAAGAGTAAAGGATTGCACCACATTTCACATGTAAAACCGTTTGTTGAGAGATAATGTTTTTTTTTTTTTTTTTTAACTTAGTCTTTGCTATAAAACTTTTCACTTGACGTTACTAGTATGCTTTGTCAGACTTAGAATCTGTTAACATGCAACGATGTTTGAAGTTAAATATCCAGTCAAGAACCAATATAACTTATTTAAACAGAAATTACGAATGCATTGTTATAGTGAACAGAGGACGTTGTGTTATTGTGTGTGTACATTCTTGCTTGTTAATTGCACGATTACGTAACGACTATAAGCCTTACATACTTAGAACATATACTGCTAATGAGATTTTAATGCAACATTTTAGTTTAGTTGAAAAGACATTCTTTATTTGAAGTACTTTCTGTGAGATTAAAGATGACTTAGTATTTGGTTTCTTTGACAGCTACACGATTATATCATGACGCTACTAATGTGTGACACAATTTACATTGTTGCTTTTGCAGTGTATCTGTTTTTCTGAATTCTTCTGGAAAGTAAAACATGTTTTAGTAGTGACTTTTGTGGTATAGCTACAATGTGACAGTCTTTTTCGTAGCACAACAATACTTTACAGTATAGTACTTTCTTGATTACGGTAAGGTACGTAATAACTACGATATCTATACGCAAAGCATTTCACTTTCGTTTATGATGAGGTAAGTACATTGGCTTCAGCAGAACCTTGCTTACAGAGGACGATAACTATGACACTTCCACAGACTTATCTTACAGCAAGACGCACATTTAGCGCTACAGGACACGCATTTGAGTGATTAATTTTGTACTTAAACCATTTATTTTTCAAGATTTTTGAATTACAAAGAAAGTTTTCCGTGATACATTTCATTCCATTGCTATAATCTGTAACACCTGAGGGTATAATTACATTAATCCTCAGGGGGGTACACTCTTACTTTGTGTACCATGTGTCTGGCAAGCACAAGGAGCCCTAGCTAATATGATATTTGCTTATACAACTTTACACATCGGCACCATATTTCTCTAACACAGAATTACACAGCTACCTGATTATTTAACAGAGAAACTAATATTTTTTTACTACACCAGAGACAGATGTTTACATAATTACACAGTTGGATGACTTCACACTTATGAAATTGTATTTTGTATGCACTTTGTGAACTGTTCATATATTTTTGGAACCATTGTGATACTATGAGAGCTTTGAATGATGTATTTGGTATGAGATCATGATTTTTAAAGTACGATTGAGGTAGATGACACTATTGAAATGAGCAGAGAATTTTTTTAGGTTTTTAAATTATTGGAGGAAGCTACGACGATTTTGAGATTTGACTGAGGTGTTATGATGTTATTATTACGACGACGATGTGTATTATGCTGTTGAGGTATGTTTATGATCAATAAACCGATGCTATATGAGGAATTTGATTATGCTATGTTTTTATTATGATGAAGTATTGAAGTGTCGACGAATATGTATATAGGTAGTAAGGTAAGGAAAATGAGTAGTGGTTAGGCACTCTGATTTGAGAAAAAGGATGTTGGAGACCAAGAATCGTACTTTAAGAGTTATGAAATGTGTGTAAATTCGTGAATGTATCACAATTCCGGCGAAAATTTTTTGGACACTGTTATATTTATAGGATTTTGTTTCTACACATTTGTAAAGCAAATTCTCGACCTGTGAAATTTTTATATGAGACTGTCATTGTAGTGCAAACTGGTGTTCTAAATATTTCAGTAAGAAAGTTAAATGACCTTCACATAATGTGTCGTGGGCACCCAGCAGCACGACAGCTGCCTGGAAGAAAGCCATTAGTGTGTGCCTTTCAGAGGCACAGGTGGAGAGAAAAGGAGGCCATTATCCTCGCTGTTGACATTTCTTTGTAGAAAGTATCGCAAATACGACACGCTAAAACTTGAAAACATATGATTACACTGCGGAGCTCTTAATTTATGATATTTACTAAAATAGCTAATGGAAATGATGAGAAACATTTTACATCTATTGTCTTTCTAGTTGAGAGATTGCTCAATTTGTTTAATATCTAGTTTCTAACTGCACTGCAGCATTGGTTAAAATAAAATTTAATAGATGTATAATATAGATATTTTATGCCTACAGGTCCAGTAATAATTTTTTGATATACTTCCAAAAAAATGAGGGAACACAAAAAGACATTTCCCTTCACAGGAACTGCATACATATTTTTCTTTTCAAGTACTTGTTAATTTCCTTTGTAGATGTTGTGGTGCACCACTTTAATAACATCGACATTAAGATGTTAATATACATTTCCCTTATCTGCATTGTTGTCTTTAGTGTACTATTTTTTCTGCTTGTGGGTTTGTCAAGTTTAGATATAAGTTATTACATTTGCTGCTGCTGTTGCCAGGCATAGTGCTACTGAATTTCACTTTGTATTACTCTGTTAAGCCAGTTTTACTACTGATTTATTTTTGTCCATTATAATTATCCGGGCTGTTATGCCGTGGTCGGTTGATGAATTCTGAGGTGATTCCCAACGTTTCGTCTCCGACTGCGGGAGACATCTTCAAGGGGGTCCGTAGCTTGATGGTCCAACACACACACTGGCTCGCTACTGACTGCCGCTAAATTCCGTGTCCGCGCGCCCCCGCGCCGCGGCGTGACGTCACGTGTTTTGAAAACGTCAGTGCAATTGGCCGCTGTCCGTCGCTGTCGATCGCCGTTGCCATCACCCAGTAGTGGACGAGTGGTACACATCTTCTTTAACACCGGCATCCATATCCCGTTTAATTTGACGCCCTCCTCCTTTCGGTTGAAATTATTTGGGTGTTTAGCGATTTCGATTGCCTCCCTGTAGAGCCTTTCGTAGTATCCGCTCGTGGCCGCTAGTACTTGCGTCTCCTCGAAACGAATATTGTGGTTCCCTGGCTGGAAAGCATGATCCGCAACAGCTGATCGTTCCGTTTCTCCTCTTCTACAATTTCCCTTCTTCCAAACGTTTAGAAACAGTTCTTTTGGTGGTAGAAGAGGAGAAACGGAACGATCAGCTGTTGCGGAGCATGCTTTCCAGCCAGGGAACCACAATATTCGTTTCGAGGAGACGCAAGTACTAGCGGCCACGAGCGGATACTACGAAAGGCTCTACAGGGAGGCAATCGAAATCGCTTAACACCCAAATAATTTCAACCGAAAGGAGGAGGGCGTCAAATTAAACGGGATATGGATGCCGGTGTTAAAGAAGATGTGTACCACTCGTCCACTACTGGGTGATGGCAACGGCGATCGACAGCGACGGACAGCGGCCAATTGCACTGACGTTTTCAAAACACGTGACGTCACGCCGCGGCGCGGGGGCGCGCGGACACGGAATTTAGCGGCAGTCAGTAGCGAGCCAGTGTGTGTGTTGGACCATCAAGCTACGGACCCCCTTGAAGATGTCTCCCGCAGTCGGAGACGAAACGTTGGGAATCACCTCAGAATTCATCAACCGACCACGGCATAACAGCCCGGATAATTATAATGGGCATGATTTTTCCGGCCGTGAAAGTTTACATTTTAGTATCAGACGCCTCTACGGGGAGATGTCAAGAGAAGTGCGACGCCTGGAAGGACTCCATAAGAAGAGAGTGCAGCTTTTGTGTTCCCTCACATTCCTGTGTCGTTGCAGAGCCGTCGGCGTTATACCGAAGTTTCTGAAGATAAAGCGACTGTTCTATTCGGGAAAGGCACTACGCATTTTCAAACGGACTGAGGAGGCCTTACTACGAGAGCGCATTCAGCAGACCCGACGGGACTTGGCAAGCACAAAGTGTAAGTTAATGTCTCTCCATATTACGATCAGTAATAAACTGTGCAGCGGTGACTGGGATAAAATTGATAGACTACTGCATGATACTATGGGGAAGCGTATGTTGACGACGTCTAGTACACAGAAGAAGTAGTTTGATAATTTGCTACCTAATCAGACTGTTCGGCATTTAGACGTTTCCCGGACCGTTATCAATTTGTCCAAACGTTCGTTATCTGACGATGAGACATATGTGCTTGCCAAGGGAGGAAATTTTGCTGTTAGTCCGCGTTTTGTGCCCACGGAAGAAATTATAGCCAATGTAGAAGCAGGAATTCGCAGTGTAGATTCTGTAACTGCTGAAGAAATCCGTATAGAAACAGTGAGAATATTAGCCAATGCAAAACCGCCGAAATGTAATATAACTGTGGGTGAGAGAAGAGCTTTAAAACTCCTGAATGACGACGACAGTATTTTGGTTCTCCCAGCTGACAAAGGAAGCGCAACGGTGGTTATGGATGTGGCCGACTATCAGAGAAAAATTACGGATCTACTGGATCCGCAAGCATATAGGAAGCTGAATAAGGACCCCACTAACAACGTTCTCAGAACTGTGTCGCGGTTAATAAAAAAGTCCTCCATTGAAGAGAGTGTACAGAAAGGTCTCTGCAGTTCGGTTGCGCTACCACCGAGGCTTTATGGATTGCCCAAAATTCATAAAGAAAATGTTCCGTTAAGACCGATACTAAGTGCCATTGGTTCGCCCACCTACTCGTTAGCCAAGTTTTTGACTACGCTGTTAAAACCACATGTGGGCCGTTCGAACTCGTATATAAAGAATTCGACACATTTCATCAGCAGATTGAATGGCATAGTGGTCCAGCCGGAGGACATATTGGTCAGCTTCGATGTGGTATCGCTGTTTACCATGGTTCCACTTAATGATGTATTGGAACAGCTGGATCGAATTTTTCCTGCCGATATTTTAGAGCTGTTTAAGTGTTGTTTGACGACCACATACTTCAAGTGGAATGAACAATTTTATGAGCAAACGGATGGCGTAGCTATGGGAAGCCCCCTAAGTCCCGTAATTGCAAACTTCTTTATGGAGAAATTCGAAGAACAGGCCTTAGGTACTGCCAGCAAGAAACCAAATATATGGTTCCGATACGTGGATGACACGTTTGTGTTGTGGAGACATGGTAGGGAGGAACTAAGCCGGTTCCACGAACATCTGAACAGTATAAACTCAAGAATTCAGTTTACTATGGAGGAGGAGGTAGACGGCAAACTACATTTGCTCGATGTGCTTGTGTTTAGAAACGAAAATGGTAGTTTGGGCCACTCAGTGTACCGCAAACCCACGCACACGGACCGTTATTTGCACCGGGATTCGAACCACCACCCACAACAGAAGCGGGGTGTTATCAAGACGTTAGCGGACAGAGCTAGAAATATTTGTGAACCTGAGTTGCTCGACGCTGAGGTGGCTAAAAATGGCTCTGAGCACTATGGGACTCAACATCTTAGGTCATAAGTCCCCTAGAACTTAGAACTACTTAAACCTAACTAACCTAAGGACATCACACACACCCATGCCCGAGGCAGGATTCGAACCTGCGACCGTAGCAGGACGCTGAGGTGGAACATCTCCACAATGCACTAACGAAGAACGGATATTCGTCCGCCGAAATAAAACGTGCGTTGAGGCAGCCACGCAGAAATCATACTGACGTACAGGCTACCGCAAAATCTAAGGTTTTCCTGGCGTTTGTTAAAAATGTAACGGAAAGAATAGGGAGGATCTTGACGAAGCGGAATATTACCGTAATTTACAAGCCCACCAGGAAGATACAGGAATACCTTAGGCCTGCCAAGGACGCTCGCAAACCATTGGAAAAATCTGGAGTGTATAGGATCCCATGCAGCTGTGGTGATGTTTATGTGGGTACCACCAAAAGAACTGTTTCTAAACGTTTGGAAGAACACAAGGGAAATTGTAGAAGAGGAGAAACGGAACGATCAGCTGTTGCGGATCATGCTTTCCAGCCAGGGAACCACAATATTCGTTTCGAGGAGACGCAAGTACTAGCGGCCACGAGCGGATACTACGAAA
The DNA here is from genome assembly GCF_023898315.1 of Schistocerca nitens. Lineage (NCBI taxonomy): Eukaryota > Metazoa > Arthropoda > Insecta > Orthoptera > Acrididae > Schistocerca > Schistocerca nitens. Next base: position 538,548,360 of record NC_064621.1, on the reverse strand, counting down.
GGCTCTACAGGGAGGCAATCGAAATCGCTTAACACCCAAATAATTTCAACCGAAAGGAGGAGGGCGTCAAATTAAACGGGATATGGATGCCGGTGTTAAAGAAGATGTGTACCACTCGTCCACTACTGGGTGATGGCAATGGCGATCGACAGCGACGGACAGCGGCCAATGGCACTGACGTTTTCAAAACACGTGACGTCACGCAGCGGCGCGGGGGCGCGCGGACACGGAATTTAGCGGCAGTCAGTAGCGAGCCAGTGTGTGTGTTGGACCATCAAGCTACGGACCCCCTTGAAGATGTCTCCCGCAGTCAGAGACGAAACGTTGGGAATCACCTCAGAATTCATCAACCGACCACGGCATAACAGCCCGGATACTTATAATGGACATGATTTTTTCCGGCCGTGAAAGTTTACATTTTAGTATGATTTATTTTTCTTGTTGCTGCTCATTGCCTCATATTAGTTGTATTGGCTTTGCTAATTTCTATAATGCTGCTTGCTTTGCCAATTTGCATTTTTTGTCATTGCTGTGTGTGTTAATTGTTTTGTGCTGCTGCATTGCCTTGTCCCTTAGTTTATGCATCTGAACTCAATAGATTTAAGTTAGCTTAAGAGTGGGTAGACTATATAAGAGACTGAGTTGCGATGAATTGGAAGAAATGCATTGAGAAGTTATATGAAAATAGTACAGAAAGCTGGTATAGATAGGACTTTTTGGAAATAATGAAGAACGAAGGGAGATCTCTGAGAAGTAAAGGAAGTTTTGTTTGCAAAATACTGCAGTAAAACAAACCCTGTCCTTTCCTTGTGTTATCCCATGTGTTTGTGTACCCTTGGGTATTTGTGTTCTTCCTGCCTTTGTGTTTATCTGATGAGAGTTACGTTGTAGAATTTTTCTGATAATGTGTTATTTACTTTGTGAAGATGAAGATGTTTAGACATTATTCATTCTGTTTTGTTTTAATGCTAATGCGTGAAATTAATGTTTCAAAAACTATTCTCATTATTTTATATATTTACTTATGTCATAATTCCTGTAACACTGATGTATCTGTTTATTTCTATTCTTTTGTAAAGCCTGCACTACTACAAATGTTATCTGTATTGTTATGTTCTTTAATGATGTATTTTGTACCTTTGTTATTGTATTCGTATGTTATAAAATTGTAATTGACACCAGTTCATCAAATTAAGTAACTTCTAAGTTACATTTCATTGCACACGTTTCTGTTGGTCATAGAATATGGACAATATGTGAGAAGTAGGGGCTGATAGTGTTTGCACGTGTGTTAATAATTCAGCAAGGTACTGGATAACAGCATTGCTGGTTCTAAGGACATTTCAAAAAACTTTTTTTGTGAGTGCACAATTGGTGGTTCATGGACTTGCTATATTGTCCACAAGACTCTTCTATGGTGATTGTGCACCTGTACAGTCGCAACGGATGGCTGCTAGCCATCTCTTCAAGGACTATAGTGGGTATGCATCTTTGATGGCCCACCAATACCATTATCTCTACAAGGACTACAGTGGGTCTGCATCTTCGATGGCCCACCAATACCATTATTTCTACAAGGACTGCACTGGGTCTGCACCTCTGGTGGCCCACCAATACCGTAATCTCTACCAGGACTACAGTGGGTCTACTCTGTGATGACCTACCTACCAATATTCTTCAAAACTTCGACTGACTCTGCAGTGGGTTTGCTCTGTTGTGGCCCATTACCTGTCTGCATGTCGAGAGTCAGCACTGTCTTTCCGTTGGAAGGACAACACTACTTCTTCAAGACTGCATGGAAATCGACTACTTCCTTGTGCATATTCTTTTACTGCTCAGACTTTGAGAAAAACACTGCTATTTTACTGTGATGAATGATCAGGACTGTCTTTATGAACTGTGAGAAAATTTTAGCTTTTGACCAACATTGTATCAATAAGTGTGTGCATTTGATTTCTTTGTTATTGTAATTGTGAAAAAATTTTAACAAACATGTATTGGCCAGTGCCAAAAACAATTTGTAAAATTTTTTGTGGGGAGCATGGGGGCTATGTAAGTAGGCTGTTTAGGTTTTCTTATTGGTAACTCCACGTAGTGCTCTGTATGGAAATCACTGGCTGTGCTGTGTGCAGTCTGTGGCTAGTTTGCATTGTTGTCTGCCATTGTAGTGTTGGGCAGTTGGCTGTTAACAGCGCGTGGCGTTGCGCAGTTGGAGGTGAGCCGCCAGCAGTGGTGGATGTGGGGAGAGAGATGGCGGAATTTTGAGAGCGGGTGATCTGGACGTGTGTCTATCAGAAACGGTACATTTGTAAGAATGGATGTCATGAACTGCTATATATATTATGACTTTTGGACACTTTTAAGGTAAATACATTGTTTTTTCTCCATCAAAATCTTTCATTTGCTAACTATGCCTATCAGTAGTTAGTGCCTTCAGTAGTTTGAATATTTTATTTAGCTAGCAGTATTGGCGCTCGCTGTATTGCAGTAGTTTGAGTAACGAAGATTTTTGTGAGGTAAGTGATTTGTGAAACGTATAGGTTAATTTAGTCACGGCCATTCTCTTGTAAGGATTATTGAAAGTCAGATTGCGTTGCGCTAAAAAATATTGTGTGTCAGTTTAAGCACAGTCATGTATAACTTTGCTAAGGGGACATTTCAAAAGATCCTAGGGATGGTGGTGCCGTACAGTATAAAACGATGCTTTAAACGTAACTATTGCTAATAGCGACAGGACACAATGTAAATAAATCTTTACGACTGAGATGTATTTATATTTCACTTATGTCAAAAATAGTGCGTCATTTTGTTGCAATCTTGTTTACTTGTATTCAACAAAATGACGTGGATTTTTCGACGTGAGTGAAATATAACTACTATATCTCAGTCTTAAAAATACGTTTACATTATGTCCGATCGTTATTAGGACTAGTTACGTTTAAATAGGTTGTTTCTGACATAGTTTTTTATTTTAGGGCACCACCATCCGCAGAATCTTCACCAAAAGGGAGAATAAAGAGCCAAAAACTATAATAAACTTCAACAAATGTGTATCTAGACATGGACAGCTGTCCGAAGATGAAGCTGTCTCTTCGAAACCGGTATCAGCGCTATTTGTGTTAATAAATAGCATTACCAATAGCGGCTGGATGCTGTTTACATCTTTGTAAGAATCAGCCTGTATTTTGTACACATTTATGGTCTCTAAATGTCAGTTTTCGGCAAAACAGCACGATTCACTTTTTTTTTTACAAAGCTGTGCGACAGTCTGCAGCTGCGCTCCTCTGTTTAAAAAAATGGCTCTGAGCACTATGGGACTTAACATCTGTGGTCATCAGTCCCATAGAACTTAGAACTACTTAAACTTAACTAACTTAAGGACATCACACACATCCAGGACCGAGGCAGGATTCGAACCTGCGACTGTAGCGGTCACTCGGTTCCAGACTGAAGCGCCCAGAACCGCACGGCCACACCGGCCAGCTCCTCTGTTTAAAAAGATGTTCCTTGAATATCCCAATTAACAGCAGTTTACCTCTGGGGAAAATACGTGAGTGGCGCGAGCGCGCGTGCCCGCGCGGTTGTGTGTGTGTGTGTGTGTGTGTGTGTGTGTGTGTGTGTGTGTGTGTGTGTGAGTGCGTGCGTGCGTGCGTGCGTGCGTGCGCACTCGCGCTTGCTAGTATTATTTTGTTTAAATTTGTAGGCAGGTTTTTTCCAAACTTAGATGTTGTACGTATAGACAGGGTGAGCCACGAAGAAAGGTATATGCTTTGAGGGGTGATAGTATTAGTGATTCAGAACAAAAAACTTCTTATGGACGTATGCCCTATTCCGAATTGTTTCCGAGATAGAACACATTTAATATCACTTCTCGAATAAATCGACAACCGCACCCTCCAGCGAAAACGGGTCGTAGTACGAAATCAAACTATATGACATTTCCTACAAACCAGGTCCTATTCCTTTTTCTCATGCTATGGTTTGTGCGAAGAGAGCGCGAGAATGTTGAAAAACTCGCTCGACGCGCATGCACTGTTTTTATAGACCAATTTGAGGTAGCACATTGAGGTAGCTACCTGAGACGAACAGTTTGATACGGGACACTTGTGGTCTATCAAATCGGGAAACTACCTCAAATTGGCCTACAAGAACTACGTAAGCTACAGCACATGTCCATCGAGCCAGTTTTTCAACATTCTCGGGCTCTCTTCGCACAAACCATTAGTGCTAGAGAAAAAATGAATTCGACCTTTTTTGTAGAAAATTTAATATAGTTTAATTTTGTACAACGACATGTTTTCACAGGAGGGGGCGGTTTTCCAGTTATTCAAGGAAAACGTACAAAAGTGATATTAAATGTGTTCTAGCTCGGAAACAATTCGGAATACGGCATGCGTCCATATGACGTTTTTTGTTCAGAATCACTAATACTATCACCCCTCAAAGCATGTACCTTTCCTCCTGACTCACTCCGTACACGTACGTACGTGTATATATATATATATATATATATATATATATATATATATATATATATATATATATGGTTAGGTTAGGTTAGGTTAGGTTAGGTTAGGTTAGGTTAGACAAATCGTTGCTTAAAGTTGTTACTAAAAAACTCGAAAAATACACTACTGGCCATTAAAATTGCTACACCAAGAAGAAATGCAGATGATAAACGAGTATTCATTGGACAAATATATTATACTAGAACTGACATGTGCTTACATTTTCACGCAGTTCGGGTGCATAGATCCTGAGAAATCAGTACCCAGAACAACCACCTCTGGCCGTAATAACGGCCTTGATACGCCTGGGCATTGATTCAAACTGAGCTTGGATGGCGTGTACAGGTACAGCTAGCTGCACATGCAGCCTCAACACAATACCACAGTTCATCAAGAGTAGTGACTGGCGTATTGTGACGAGCCAGTTGCTCGGCCGCCATTGATCAAACGTTTTCAGTTGGTGACAGATCTGGAGAATGTGCTGGCCAGGCCAGCAGTCAAACATTTTCTGTATCCAGAAAGGCCCGTACAGGACCTGCAACATGCTGTCGTGCATTATCCTGCTGAAATGTAGGGTTTCGCAGGGATCGAATGAAGGGTAGAGCCACGGGTCGTAAAAAATCTGAAATGTGACGTCCACTGTTCAAAGTACAGTCAATGCGAACAAGAGGTGAACGAGACGTGTAACCAAAGGCATCCCATACCATCACGCCGGATGATACGCCAGTATGGCGATGACGAATACACGCTCCCAGTGTGCGTTCCCCTCGATGTCGCCAAACACGGATACGGCCATCATGATGCTGTAAACAGAACCTGGATTCATCCGAAAAAATGACGTTTTGCCATTCGTGCACCCAGGTTCGTCGTTGAGTACACCATCGCAGACGCTCCTGTCTGTGATGCAACGTCAACCGCAGCCATGGTCTCCGAGCTGATAGTCCATGCTGCTGCAAACGTCGTCGAACTGTTCGTGCAGATGGTTGTTGTCTTGCAAATGTCCCCATCTGTTGACTCAGGGATCGAGACGTGGCTGCACGATCCGTTACAGCCATGCGGATAAGATGCCTGTCATCTAGACTGCTAGTGCTTCCGAAGCCGTTGGGATCCAGCACGGCGTTCCGTATTACCCTCCTGAACCCACCGATTCCATATTCTGCTACAGTCATTGGATCTCGACCAACGCGAGCAGCAATGTCGCGATACCATAAACCGCAATCGCTGTAGGCTACAATCCGACCTTTATCAAAGTCGGAAACGTGATGGTACGCATTTCTCCTCCTTGCACGAGGCATCACAACAACGTTTCACCGGGCAACGCCGGCCAACTGCTGTTTGTGTATGAGAAATCGATTGGAAACTTTCCTCATGTCAGCACTTTGCAGGTGTCGCCACCGGCGCCAACGTTGTGCGAATGCTCTGAAAAGCTAATCATTTGCATATCGCAGCATCTTCTTCCCGTCGGTTAAATTTCGCGTCTGTAGCACGTCATCTTCGTGGTGTAGCAATTTTAATGACCAGTAGTGTGATTTATCGATTCACTTCCAATTTTTACGCGATACTCTAAAGGATATTGGAATGTACTTAGACTACATATTTTTAATGTATAAATAATACAAATGTATATGTAATATAGAATGACATGACAAGAGTCGTGGGATAGCGATGTGCTCTTATACAGATGGCGCTACTATAGCGTGCACGAGGTATAAAAGGTTAGCTCACTGACGGAGCTGTCGTTTACACTCAGGTCATTCTTGCGAAAAGTTTTCTGACGTGATTATAGCCGCACGACAGGATTTGAGAGACTTTAAACGAGGAGTGGTGTTGGAGCTAGAAGCATGGGACATTTCATTTTGCAGATCGTTATGGAAATCGATACACCAAGATCCTCAGTGTCAAGAGTGTGCAAAGGATACTAATTTTCAGGCATTACCTGTCACCGCGGACAACGCAGTGGCCGACGGATTTCGCTTGACCGAGAGTACTGGCATTTTCATAGAGTTGTCAGTGCTAACACACAAGCAACACTACGTGAAATACCCGCTGAAACGAATGTGGGACGTGGGACAAGCGTATCGGTTAGAATAGAGCAGCGAAATGTGACTTTAATGGGCTATGGCATCAAACGATCGACGCGAGTGCCTTCGCTAAAAAAATGTCGTGTGACTAGGGCCTCACGTTGGGTAGACCGTTCTCTGGGTTCAAGTCTTTCGATTTGGTGCCACGTCGGTGACTTGCCCGTCGATGCGGACGAAATGATGATTAGGACAACACAACACCCAGTCCCTGAGCGGAGAAAATCTCCGACCCAGCCGCAATCGAACTCGGATCCTTAGTATTGACATTCTGTCGCGCTGACCACTCAGCTACCGGGGAGTACCTTCGCTAACAGCATGATATCACCTGCAGCGTGTCTCTTGGCTCGAGACGATGTCGGGTGGTTCCTAGACGACTGGAAAAGCGTTCAGTTGGTATGAATTGATGGTAGGGTCGGAGTGTGGTGCAGACCCCATGAAGCCATGGAACCCAGCTGTGAACAAGGGACTGTGCAGGACGATGATGGCTCCATAATGGTGTAGGCTGTGCGTCCTTTGGCCCAACTGAACCGATCATTGACTGGAAACCTTTATGTACAGGGTGTTTCAAAAATGACCGGTATATTTGAAACGGCAATAAAAACTAAACGAGCAGCGATAGAAATACACCGTTTGTTGCAATATGCTTGGGACAACAGTACATTTTCAGGCAGACAAACTTTCGAAATTACAGTAGTTACAATTGTCAACAAAAGATGGCGCTGCGGTCTGGGAAACTCTATTGTACGATATTTTCCACATATCCACCATGCGTAGCAATAATATGGCGTAGTCTCTGAATGAAATTACCCGAAACCTTTGACAACGTGTCTGGCGGAATGGCTTCACATGCAGATGAGATGTACTGCTTCAGCTGTTCAATTGTTTCTGGATTCTGGCGGTACACCTGGTCTTTCAAGTGTCCCCACAGAAAGAAGTCACAGGGGTTCATGTCTGGCGAATAGGGAGGCCAATCCACGCCGCCTCCTGTATGTTTCGGATAGCCCAAAGCAATCACACGATCATCGAAATATTCATTCAGGAAATTAAAGACGTCGGCCGTGCGATGTGGCTGGGCACCATCTTGCATAAACCACGAGGTGTTCGCAGTGTCGTCTAAGGCAGTTTGTACCGCCACAAATTCACGAAGAATGTCCAGATAGCGTGATGCAGTAATCGTTTCGGATCTGAAAAATGGGCCAATGATTCCTTTGGAAGAAATGGCGGCCCAGACCAGTACTTTTTGAGGATTCAGGGACGATGGGACTGCAACATGGGGCTTTTCGGTTCCCCATATGCGCCAGTTCTGGTTATTGACGAAGCCGTCCAGGTAAAAATAAGCTTCGTCAGTAAACCAAATGCTGCCCACATGCATATCGCCGTCATCAATCCTGTGCACTATATCGTTAGCGAATGTCTCTCGTGCAGCAATGGTAGCGGCGCTGAGGGGTTGCCGCGTTTGAATTTTGTATGGACAGAGGTGTAAACTCTGGCGCATGAGACGATACGTGGACGTTGGCGTCATTTGGACCGCAGCTGCAACACGACGAACGGAAACCCGAGGCCGCTGTTGGATCACCTGCTGCACTAGCTGCGCGTTGCCCTCTGTGGTTGCCGTACGCGGTCGCCCTACCTTTCCAGCACGTTCATCCGTCACGTTCCCAGTCCGTTGAAATTTTTCAAACAGATCCTTTATTGTATCGCTTTTCGGTCCTTTGGTTACATTAAACCTCCGTTGAAAACTTCGTCTTGTTGCAACAACACTGTGTTCTAGGCGGTGGAATTCCAACACCAGAAAAATCCTCTGTTCTAAGGAATAAACCATGTTGTCTACAGCACACTTGCACGTTGTGAACAGCACACGCTTACAGCAGAAAGACGACGTACAGAATGGCGTACCCACAGACTGCGTTGTCTTCTATATCTTTCACATCACTTGCAGCGCCATCTGTTGTTGAAAATTGTAACTACTGTAATTTCGAAAGTTTGTCCGCCTGAAAATGTACTGTTGTCCCAAGCATATTGCAACAAACGGTGTATTTCTATCGCTGCTCGTTTAGTTTTTATTGCCGTTTCAAATATACCGTTCATTTTTGAAACACCCTGTACTTCTACTTGGGGTCTATTTGCAGCCATTGATGGACTTCATGTTCCCAGACATGCCACCAGGCCACAACTGTTCGCTATTGGTTTTAAGAACATTATGGACAATGCGAGCGAATGATATCGTCCCCAAGATCGGGCGACTTGAAACCCATAGAACATGTATGGGACATAATCGAAACGTAGTTCGTCCACAAAATCCTGCACCGTTAACATCTTCGAAATTATGGATGGCTACAGGGGCAGCAAGGCTCAGTATTCCTGCAGTGGACTTTCAATAACTTGCTGAGTCTCTGCTCTGTCACTACGTCGGGTAAAAGCAGGTCCAACACGATATTAAGAGGTATCCCGTGACTTCTGTCAACTCACTTTCTAAAGGGGAAACGTTGCTGCAATAAATCTTTGAAAGTTCTTCATTGATTTACTTCAGATTTTTATACGACACACAAGTGAACGTTCAGACGGACATTCACCACATGCTTTCTTAAACGACAGTCTACAAATTTTCCTTTACAACTGACTACGAGAAAGAAAATGTTGTGCTGTGCTGTGAAAATGTGGAGTTTGGATTCCTTTCTGGCAATAAGCCATTAGATGAACTGTTTCTGTCACTTTATTCTTTTTCCTTTTGTATATACAACAATGTGATGTTTTCTTTCTTCCTCACTGTCGGTTTTACAGAAAACAGGAAAGTAGTGTTAATGGGTTATGGGTTATCGGCTTGCGATTGGTATACTACTATCGAATCGGAATCGTCCGAAATTTTGTAAACGTATCCACTCGTAGATTAAACCTATGCGGAATGTTGTCACTGAAGCTACTACCCTCATAGACCCAACAGCTGGTGAAGTGTCTCTCATGGTATCTATTCCAATGATCCCAACCGATTTCCCCATTCATTTTAACCAACTTCATTCACCAGTTAAGGTTTCGTTTGCAGTAACAATAAACAAGGCTGAAGTTCAGAGAGGAGGGGGGGGGGGGGGGTCAGGACAGATATGGGGAGGGAGGCGGAAATTGGCGTACGTGGAGATGATGCACAAAGAAGTACGGGGGGAGTGGAGGAGGACAAAGAGAGTCGGAAGGAGGGCGTGGGCATAGGATGTGTGTCCAATTTCCATACATATTTAATTGTGAAACACTGCCAGGTTTGCTACTCTGTAATATAATTAAACTCGGCTCTGGTGAAGTAACCTCTAGTGATGGCACGGCTGAAGATGTTAATAAACTACTTTTCTTTTTTCGTCTATCAGATATGACTTATCTGTGTGTTGAGTAACTGCAGAAAGAAGGACGCATCTTACCCTCGTATTTCACCGTAAATTCACTGAAACGGCAAAGAAACTGATATAGGCATGCGTATTCAAATACAGATACATGTAAACAAGCTGAATACAATGCTGCGATCGGCAACGCCTATATAAGACAACAAGGGTATGGCGCAGTTGTTAGATCCGTTACTGCTGCTACTATATTATTGCAGGTTATTAAGATTGAACTGAGTTTGAACGTCGTGTTGGGGCACGAGCGAGGGGACACAGGATCTCCGAGGTACCGCTGAAGTGGAGATTTTTCGCGTACGAACATTTCACGAGTGAATATTAGGAATCTGGTAAAACATCAAATCTCCGACATCGCTGCGGCCGGAAAAAGATCTTGCAAGAACGGGACCAACGACGACTGAAGAGAATCTTTCAACGTGACAGAAGTGCAACCTTTCCACAAATTGCTGCAGATTTCAATGCTGGGCAACCAACAAGTGTCAGTGTGCGAACCATTCAACGAAACATCATCGATATGGGCTTTCGGAGCCGAAGGCCCACTCGCGTACCCTAGATGACTGCGCGACACGAATCTTTACGCTTCGCCTTGGTTCGTCAACACCGCCATTGAACTGTTGAAGACTGGAAACATGTTGCTTGATCGGACGACTCTTGTTTCAAATTTTATCGATTTGATGGACATATACGGGTATGGACACAACTTCATGAATCCATGGATCCTGCCTGTCAGCAAGGGAATGTTCAAGCTGGTGTAGGATCTGTATTGGTTTGGGGCATGTGCAGTTGGAGTGATATGGTACCCCTGATACTTGTAGATATGATTATGACAGGTGACACATAAGTAATCATCATATCTGGTTACCTGCATCCATCCATGTCCATTGTGCATTGCGACGGTCTTGAGCAATTCCAGCAGGACAGTGCGACACCCCACACGTCCGGAATTGCTACAGAGTGTATCCAGGAATAATCGTCTGAGTTTAAACACTTACGCTGGCCACTAAACTCCCCAGGCGTGAACATTATTGAGCATATCTGGGATGCCTTGCAACGTGCTGTTCAGAAGAGGTCTCCACACAGTGGTACTCTTGCGGATTTATGGACAGCCCTGCAGGAGTCAGGGTGTCAGTTTCATCCAGGTACTTCAGACATTAGTGGAGTCCGTGCCACGTCCTGTTGCGGCACTTCTGCGTGCTCGCGGTGGCCCTACGTGATATTGAGCAGACGTACCAGTTTCTTTGGCTGTACAGTGTATAACGATGGTAATAACAAGTGCGAGACACGAACCTCTCCTCAAAGTAGGCAAAGAAGTCGAGTTTTCTTGTCAGACGATTCTGTTACAATCGTTGTTGTTGCGTATTGAGACTTGACCGACTGAAGTGAGCTCCACGTGTCATGTTTTGGATGCGTGCGTACTCGTCTGTGCACAAATCTGGAGCCTGTGGGCCTGGCGCTAGAGCGTGACGTCAGCGGCGGAACTCAGGTGGTCCTGCCAGATTAGCCGACGTCCGCACGTGACGTCGCTAATGTCGTTACTAGTCGCATGAACAGTAATCGTGATACAGCTTTATGCGTGTGGAGCGTAAATCACTAAACGTACAGCAAAGCACGATACGCTACATCACAGTGGTCAATGAGATGATTACTTTAACGCAGAGACTCACTATGGGAGGGATGTATGCAATTAGTTAATGAGTGGAAAAGTAATATTTACAGATTTAGTGCATAGCTACAGTAACACTTACACTAAATAAGCCAGTGAAAATATGGTCCTACTTAATGGAAGCTCTCCTCGAGACAATCTGAATGAGCTAGTAAAATCTTTACTTACGCAGTTAATTAGCCAATGAGAAACGTCTGAATTAAGTAATTAAGGTGAACATAACTACTTATATAAAACAGGTACATAAATACCATTGCAACTCGTGGTGAAAAACGTAATCACGCGTTATGACCAAAATTTAGATTGTAAGTTTTTGGTTTTCAATTGCCATTGTTCCTTAATTAATTAAATTTTTATATTCTTTTCCTCATGATCAAGATTCTGTCAGAGCTAATAAATTTCAATGCCTCCAGCTGTAACAGCAGCTTATTAACTACAAGACCGATAGGTCACTTACATCTATGCAGCAAATGTCCAACGAGCAGTTTACTAATTCAGTCGTAATTATTTTAAAATTCCTTTCAGTTTAACTACGACTGCGGGTAAGCTACTCATCCTCAAATTTATTATGAAATATAATTTTAATTATTTGAGATCGCACATAAGGACAGACAGTTGTAATTCAGAGCGGTGAATGACAATAAGAGTTGCTTCTCACAATTAAGGAAGACCCAGGGGCCGGCTATAAGTTGGACAGCCGTATTTGGCTCTAGGCAGGGTGCGGAAACCGTTTGGGCAAGCAAGATCCATGTCACTCTAGGAGCTAATTATGCCACTGGGTTTCGGACTCAGATATTTCCGCATCTGCGGACACTTGCGACTATTTGCGAACAATTTCAGACTTTGCACGGTAAATTCTGTCACGGTTGAATATATATTTTCTTAATTCTGTGAAGTGATGCGTGAGTCAGCGGAAATTTGAATTTTAAAAAGCTGATACAAGCAAATTTATTTAAATTTATATTGATCTTCAACCACTGTATGGGGCTTAAGTCGTTACTGTGAAGGTCTCTTACTAAACCTTCGTTACACAAATTCACGAGTGCTGTTCGTTGGAGTCGGCCCTTTATCAAATTTGATTAACACAACAGACAGTGAGTATTCAAATAAGAGCTTGCCTCATTCGTGACTGGGTTGAATACCCAACGCCAAACGTCACAAAGTCCTTAAATAAACTCCATTTAAAGGCCTTGAGTGGCAGTGTTTTGAAGCACGGAGATATTTAATGTGAAAATTCTGATCGTTTATATACAAAGAAGAGTCGGATAACAAATAACTTTCTCCCACATACGTATCGTGAAATGAATAATACGAAAAAAATTAGAGAAATTAGAGTTCATTATGTCTGTCGATAGTGATCCATCCAATGTACTATTTCGAGTTGAACAGGCAATGGGCGATAAAATATGGTACCTTAAGTACCCACCTCAGTTCGCTGTACGGTGGCCTGTTGAGTATCTATGTAGGTATACAGGGTGTTTCAAAACTACTTTTATTGGTTCCTTACACCAAAACAAGAGAAAAAAGTTCGTATAAACGTATGTCTTAAAATCCTTCGATTCGAGTTATTAATGAAAGTTCACGTTCAACGGCTTTCCAGGTACAGCCCAACTAATTCAGTTGCCTGTGCAGCCGTTTGACTCATTGTATTCTAGATGGCTTTGTGTTTAGAGGGAGACTTCTGTGCACTCTTCATCCGTCTACCTTCAACGTGTACATTGTGTAAATGCACTACAGGTAGTAAGTTTACTTCTGAAAGTGCTCCGTTCAAAGATGGCAGGCTATTCATTTCGTGAGCAGGCATGATTTTTATGTACTGTTGACCGATTGGTACTGAACGCGAGGCTGCACTGCTTTATCAGACGTCTTTTCCAGACCAAAGACAGCCGAGTCACCCAACTTTGGTGCGGGATGAGTAGCACCGCAGACAATTTACCGAGGAAGACCATGTGTTGCTCGTACACCTGATAAGAAACAGGATGTTGTACTAGTTGTCGAAGAAGAGCCAGGTATCAGTGCAAGACGAGATGGTCTGGCTTGTGATACACCACCGAGTTCAGCTTGGAGGATTCTTCACGACCTCTCCAGGTATCTGTATCATCTTTAATATGTCGAGGCCTTACGTTTGCCAATAACCCACAAAGGGAGAAATTTTGCCAATCGGTTATTGCAGAATCTGTTTGTCTCCTACTTTTGTTTACGGACGGGACAAGAAATTTTCACAACCGACATATATGGGCTGATCGCAGTCCTCATGCTACTAGACATCAAGATCGGTGTAAGATTAATGTATGTGCTGGAATCTCAGGTGACTAACTGGTAGGACAATACGTCGGCCCTGTACGTCTTCCAAGTAATGTCTAAGGGATTTTATTCAGATCACCCTCCAAGACCTACTAGGAGATTAGCTGTTGCAAATGAGAAGAAACCTGTGGTTTGTGCATGATGAAACTCCAGCACATTTTAATCTTAGTCTTCGAGATGCACCGGCTACCTGCCGTGACACATGGATGGATAGAAGAGGAACAATTACATGGCCTGCACGCTACCCCGAACTCAACTCATTGGATTGTTATCTCTGGGGCACGTTAGACAATTAGTCTATTCAGCAGACCACCCGGATGCAGAAACCCTTTTTTGAAGTATCGTGGAAGGCTGAGAAACCGTTCGAAACTGTCAAGGAGTATTCGAAAGGGTGTGCCAGTTCATGATTCTACAGGTGTGTTTAGAATCAAGAGAAGAACATTTAGAGCATTGATATGAGTTTATATGTTCATGAGCTCCAGTCACCTAAATTGTAAGCTTTCACTAATAACCCGGAAATGAAGGATTTTCGAACAAATGTTTACGTGAACTTTTTCTTGTTTTGTGTAAGGAACCTGTCCGCAAAGTTTGTAAGACTGTTTTTGAGCCGGCCGTTGTGGCCGAGCGGCTCTAGGGGCTTCAGTCCGGAACCGCGCTGCTGCTACGGTCGCAGGTTCGAATCCTGCCTCGGGAATGAATGTGTGTGATATCCTCGGGTTAGTTAGGTTTAAGTAGTTCTAAATCTAGGTGACTGATGGCCTCAGATGTTAAGTCCCATAGTGTTCAGAGCCATATGAACCATTTGAACTGTTTTTGATACACCTTGTGTACATTTACCGCAAGGGTACAGTTTGAGGGTACGACACGTTCACAGGGAGGTACAATAATCTTTCCGATAATTATCCAGAAATGGAACAAGAATAATTGGAGTTACTGTGGTACACTATCTACTCTCCGCCATGTACCTTATGGTGGCTCGTGCTAAGGTAGGACACACATGAAAAGGAAACAGAGACGCCTGGAGGAAGCGGATACACATCCGCGTACTTGATAGCTCTGTGCGTCATCCGGTTCGGGGAGGTCTGGTGATGCGGGAAACACGTGGCGCGTCGGATGGACGATTCCCCATTAACCTCAACGAGAGAGGGAGCGGTATTTCGATTTTGTTTGGTAGTTGGTTTCTCGCTTAGCGGCTACGGCAGCGATGCGGCAGGCCAATTGCCAGAAAGTGCGGCTCGTTGACGGACAGGTCGTCAATTTCCGAAATGGACAGCGGGGCGCGGCGGCGCGATTGGTGGGAAATGCACAATCACCGCGACCTGCGCGCCCGCCCGGAAAACTGCTCGCCGGCCGGCGCAATCACACGGCCGAGGGGTCAGCGCGTTAGCGCAGGTCCGGCGCTGCCTCGGCGGCCCGACGCCGCCACTGCCGCCGACCAAAAAGCCGTGCTCGCAGAGGAGCGCTAGTACTAGGAGTAGAGATGTGTCTGCATATCGCGGGTACTACTGCGTTGCTGAGCAACCGCTGTTAGACTTAGTAGTTCTGTATTGCCTCATACTTTTCTTTCCATCCTCGCAAGCGATTGTAGTCGGAATCACAAGGAAGGGTCCCCAGCGGTGCCATCGACTTTTCGAAACTATCTGTACGGTGATGTAGGTTAAGATCCCATATATCACACACTGCAGCTATTCACCCTGGTGGACCATCGTTTGCGCGTAATTGACTATAAAAAATTCTGAATTTTGTGCGATATGCAATAGCATTAAAAAAGTTACGTTGTATAGTCTGGTTGTGTGGTGTAACGGATACGACGAAGCGCTAGCGCAATGGATAATGTAAACTGAGCTACGCCCGCACTGTGATACTGCCGGGGCAATTGACTTCCACGAAGGCGATGTATGGTTTCCTTCAGCAGCACAGGTCATCGAATGTGGTTGAGAAGAAGCTTCCCCACGTCGACTGACGTGCCGTTTGCCGATCGGTGTACGCGCCTTATCTTGACAGTGACGTCCAGTCTGCGTGGTACAGTAGAGTCTCGATTATCCGATCTTCGGTTATCCGACCTCCTGTGTTACCCGACCCTTTCACCGCGCCAGCCGTGCGCCAGCCGACGACAGGTCAGGGACTAACGTGTTGTGTGTTGATACTCAGTTCGATGTCGCCGTCTGCTGCTCCTCACTCCTCAGTGCTAACTTAGATCTGTAGTGGAGTGGACGTGTTGCACTTTGTTTATTGTAAAAATTTGTGGTGATGGCTTCAAAACGAAAAAAGGTGGTCGTTTCAATGGAAGAAAAATTTAAAGCTTTGAAAAGAATAATCAATGATGAAACTTTATTAAAAGTGAGGCAAGATTATGAAGCCGGGAAAACAACAGCTGGAGACTGGAAAAGGAACCGCAATGAAATTGAGAAGTGGTGTTCTCATCGAGCAACATCGGCTGTTTTGGAAGATCGGAAAACAATGAAAAAATGTGATTATGAAAAAGTAAGCGAAGCTTTGTTCCTATGGTTTACTCAACAGAGATAAAGGTGTACCCATGTCGGGACCAATTTTGCAGGAAAAAGCCTTAAAGTTTCGTAACGAACTAAACGAGGGTGAATCTGATTTCACAGGTAGTGTAGGCTGGCTCGATAGATGGAAGAAAGGATATGGAATTCGGCAACTTAATGTCTGTGATGCCACAGCAAATTTGAAAATGACACTATGATAGGTAAGCCAAAAAAACCGAGAGAATTTAAAAATGTATCTAAAAATGCTTTACCGGTGAAATATTACAACCAAAAAAAAAATGCTTGGATGAGCTCCGACATTTTTAAAGAATGGTTTTTTAACGAGTTCGTGCCACAAACTGAAAAGTTTTTGAAAGCCAACAACTTGCTCCGCAAAAGCACTGTTGCTTCTAGACAATGCCACTTGTCATCCTAATGAAAATGGTTCAAATGGCTCTGAGCACTATGGGACTTAACATCTATGGTCATCTATGGTCATCAGTCCCCTAGACTACCTAACTAACCTAAGGACGTCACACAACACCCAGTCATCCTAATGAAGATGAACTTCAAGATCAAGATATAAAGGCCATGTTTTTGCTTCCAAACGTCACATCCTTATGTCAGCCTATGGACGAAGGGACCTTAGATACACTGAAGAGAAACTACCGCACAAACTTGCTTTCCTCTTTAATTAATGCTATGGACAAGGGAGAAGACATGCTAGAGCAGTTGCGCCGTATTAATTTGAAAGACGTAGCTTATGACGTGGCCCAATCTTGGGAGAGTGTTGGAGCAAATACAACTGCAAAATCCTGGAAAATTTTGCTACAGGAAAATCAAAAAAATTCTCCAGATGATGAAAATATACAGCAGCAGACCGAACCAGAAAATACTACCCTGCTTTCATTGTTACGAAAAGTTCCGCTATGTGCTGACGCCACAGAAGATGACATAAACGAATGGATTGTCCAAGATGAAGAATTTGAAGTGACAGATGAAGAAATAGTCAACATGGTAAACGAAAAACAAGAAGACGAAGAGGCTGATGTAGTGGAGGAAAGTGCGCCCAAGATTTCTCACAACGAAGAACACAAAGCCTTAGAAACTGCTTTAAAATATGTAGAGCAACTGGAGGAAACATCATCTACAGAGGTTTTACTTCTTAAGGGACTACGTGATATAGCGGCAAAAAAACGGCAAACAGCAGGAAAACAAAAGAACTTCTTCACACAGTAAATATCTATTCAGTCTAATCTGATTTGTAATATATTATATGTTTAACTTACTTGGCCTACTTTAGTTTAATTTTTGTGTTTTTTTTGTATTATTTTCCGTGTTATACGACCTTCCCGCTTATCCTTGCCGCGGCCGGTTTTAGGTCGGATAATCGAGACTCTACTGTACCTTACTGTCAATGGGAAGCAAGTATGCCGACCACGCCTTCACAGGATTCATCTCGCAGACACTCCATTGTGTGTCGACTGTGATGTTACGGACATAGACAAGCACCGCCTGATGTGCAGATCGGCGAGAGGTGTCTGGTTCTAGGTGCGACAGATGTTGTCTCTAATCATCAGATACGTACTCAACTGCTCCTCTTTCCGGACGCGAGATACTTCCCGCAAGCAAAGACGAACTCTGTGAGGTGGTGTTGTGGACACGCAGAACACTACTTGTTTGCAGATGGCGAGAAATGTCTCCTTGACTTTTGGCAGTTCCTTAATGAACGCCGCTGTACAGTTGTCCGCAATCCAAAATACAGACAATTTTTCTCCAATTTCCTCTTCAGTGTTTTCCTTAACCCACCAGAGAGCTGGGATGTTCCAGTCATGAAGAGTCGATCCCTGCCTCTTCCGCACTTGGAACCAATATATTCACTGGTAATCGTAATGTTCTTCTTAGGCCGACGTCATGCTGCCCCCTCCTCCTCGCGTGACGCCTGTTTCCTGATATTCTCGATGGTATTGGTTCAAATGGCTCTGAGCACTATGGGACTTAACATCTATGGTCATCAGTCCCCTAGTACTTAGAACTACTTAAACCTAACTAACCTAAGGACATCACACAACACCCAGTCATCACGAGGCAGAGAAAATCCCTGACCCCGCCGGGAATCGAACCCGGGACCCCGTGCTCGGGAAGCGAGAATGCCACCGCGAGACCACGAGCTGCGGACTCTCGATGGTATTAATGACAAAAATAAACAAAAGTAAATGAAAATAAAAAAAGGAATGAAAAGAAAAATAAATAAACGATGTTCATTGTACCTCTATTCAACGTTGCCTACGCTTTCCTTGGTTCCTTTTATTCATTTAATTCGTTTAAATCTAATTTCTTATTTCTATTCCTTTATCATGTCATTTTAATCACCTTATGAACTACTTCATTTCTTTCAATTTTCTCTATATCATTCTTTTTCCAATCTGAAATTTTGTAAATGTAAATTTAATTATATTTTAGAATTACAATATTCAATTATTTGAAAATTTCGATCTATCAGTTAAACAAACAAGAGACGAAATAATCTATTTATATTTTTGCAATGATTTGATAAAAGTATTTGTGTTACCAGATGTGGAACTTTTTTCCGCGGTAATCGTCATACAATCATTTAAAACATAACCTAAATATCTGCTGCGCTATGGACAAAATAACGCAAATGAAAATTTAAATGAAAGACCGGTTTATAAGGAAAACGAAATTCAAGCAAAATGAGAAATAGATATAATACATGCAATAATGTGGACGAATAAACAAGGGATAAAATAAAAGAAATTAAAGCGAAATTAATACATAAAATTAATTAAAAACACATGAACAAAGACTTCACGTGGAGAAAGAATGATAGGAGGAAAAATGAGAGCAAATGAGGAAGTTGATATGATTAAAATTATGTACAAGAGAATGGAATTAAAAACTTACATTTATATCGGTTGATTGAATAAAAATGACAATCAAAGTCATTTCGATAAAGATTTTGAAATAAAAAATGTTCCTGACGAGATTCGGACCCACAATCTCGGGCATACGATGCTAATATCGTATCCATTACGCCACAAACCGAGACTACATAACGTACCTTTTTTAATGTAGCTGAGTGTCACACAAAATTCCGAATTCCTTTTTTGTCAACTACTGGAAAACAAGGGCCTACCATTGTGAATGGCGGCAGTGTGTGATACATGGGGAATTAACCTAAATCAGCGCATAAATAGCTTCTTAAAGTCGGTCGTAATACTAAGCGAGTGTCCCGGAAGCCGGACCTGGTCCGTGTTGAAGGTTGCCTATCTAACGCCTTCCAGTGCCCATAAAAATTTATTTTCAGTGTTTCCCGTAATTACGTATCGTATTTATAAGTTTAAAATGGTGTAATACACGCGTTAATACGTATAATCTTATGTTAGACGTTTAACACGATAAGACAAACATTACACTTAGAAACTGTGTCCTTTTCTCGAGGCAGCGCAATTGACAGTTCGAAAATAGGCGGCTTGTCACCCGCCGCTGTGAACGAGTTCGCTAACGCACACTTGTGCGGTGGCGCTAGTTTGCTTCCTGGTGGTAGAAAAAATTTTCTGTCCCAGTATTTGGCTGACTAAGGGAGGAGAGGGGTGCTGTAAAGTTCTCGATCAGCCGACTTCGCACCAATGTCTTTGTTTAAATACTAAACCTATCCGCATTGCTCATGAAGTGAGGGCATGTCACACTGTTGAAGATGTTGTTGCTGATGATGCTGTGGTGTACGGTCGTCGTTGAGTGACTGTAGGAGGATACAAGACGACTTGGACAGGATTTGTGATTCGTGTAAAGACTGGCAGCTAACTCTAAATATAGATAAATGTAAATTAATGCAGATGAATAGGAAAAAGAATTCCATTAGTAGTGTAGCTCTTGAAACAGTCACGTCAATTAAATATTTGGGCGTAACATTTCAGAGCGATATGAAGTGGGACGAGCATGTAATGGCAGTTGTGGGGAAGGCGGATAGTCGTTTTCGGTTCATTGGTAGAATTTTGGGAAGATGTGGTTCATCTGTAAAGGAGACCGCTTATAAAACACTAATACGACCTATTCTTGAGTACTGCTCGAGCGTTTGAGACCCCTATCAGGTTGGATTGATGGAGGACGTAGAAGCAATTCAGAGGCGGGCTGCTAGATTTGTTGCTGGTAGGTTTGATCATCACGCGAGTGTTACGGAAATGCTTCAGGAAATCGGGTGGGAGTCTCTAGAGGGAGGAAGGCGTTGTTTTCGTGAATCGCTACTGAGGAAATTAAGAGAACCAGCATTTGAGGCTGACTGTAGTACAATTTACATTTCACGGAAAGACCACAAAGATAAGATAAGAGAGATTAGGGCTCGTACAGAGGCATATAGGCAGTCATTTTTCCCTTGTTCTGTTTGGGAGTGGAACAGGGAGAGAAGATGTTAGTTGTGGTACGAGATACCCTCCGCCACGCACCGTATGGTGGATTGCGGAGTACGTATGTAGATGTAGATGTGGATGTAGATGTATATCCGTCCGTCGGATGGCGATGTTAAGCTTCGTGGCCTCCTTGGTGTTATTCGCGAGTCGTAAGCTATATGTCAGCTTTTGAGAGTGAGAGCACTCAGCGACTTCCAACAGATTTTGGACATAATTTCAAAAACTAACCGAAGTTTTTCTCCATAACAACCCTCGCAAAGTGAAGGAAACGGAGAAAAAATCGCATACTACTATTTCACTGTTCCCCAGTAAACCGTCAACATCAGACATAACTTTTTAATTTACTACTTCTGTACTACAGTCTCTACCCGCAACACATTTCTCAGACAGTACCCACATAGACTACTGAGCGTACCTGCAAAGTTATATCGTTGCGCGACACATAGTTCAGGATATATGACGTCATAAACATTGAGATGTGTGATAAACTAGTTTTATTTGAGATGGGGCGCAAATTATCCACACTATTTTCATCCAGTGTTTCATAGTGAGAGCACTTAGCATCTTCCAACACATTTTAAGTATAATTTCAAGCTTTTTCCAAACGTTTTTCTGGCTTGTATGCTTAATGTTTAAGATTTAACTTACTTGTAAAGTAGTAAGACGTTTGAAGTTATTTTATGCATGAGAGGTCGAGTCTTTAAAGAATCGGGGAGTTCACTTGTTGTTTCTTTCCAAATTATTACTCTCATTAACATTTCGTTACTCGTATTAATTTTATTTCGCCATGCGCATGTCTGGTAAATGAACGTAGAGTGCGTACATAATGTGGATGTGCATTTGTTTCACTGAAGATTTATTCCATGATTGACTCTCAATTATTATTTGACTATTGCAAAAGAGAAAATATAAAAATGTAGTTAATGAAGCAGGCAAAAAGGACTACAAAAGCGTCGAAAAAATCAGATTGATTGAAAGCACAAAATTTCAAAGCAGCACAAATGGCAAGAGGCGAAATTCAAACTTATAAATGCATGGATGACTATTGGAAATGTGGATACTGCGTATAGGAAAATTAAGACACCACTGGAGGAAAGAGAAGTAGCTTTGTGAACATCAAGCGGGCTGAAAATGGAAGGCATGTATACAAGAGCTTTATAAAGGATAGAAACTCGAAGAATGTATTTTAGACGGAAAGGAGAAATGAGGAATTGGATGAAGGTGAGATGGGGGATGCAATACTGTGAGAAGAATTCGCCAGAGCAGTGAAAGACCTATGTGGAAACAAGGCACCTAAGATACACGACACTTTCTCATATTCATTAGGTTCCTAGAGATGTCCAACGACGACTCAGTGATGGGTGTAATAATCCCAGTAACGAATAAAGGCGACGTTGAGAGGCGTGAGAATTACTGAAACATCAGTGTAATAAGTTGTGGTTGCAAAACACTAGTGCGAATAATCTCCAGATGGATGGAACTTCTGGCAGAAGCCGAACTTAGTTCGGATTCTGGGCAAATACAGGCGGTACGAACCCTATGTCGTACTTTAGAATGTAGTTCGAAGAAAGGCAAACTTAAGATTACAGCATTTGTAGGTTTGGAGAAAGTTAGATAGAAAAAGTGTCTCTGACAATGTTGACTTGAATACACGATTGGGATTCTGATCTCATCAACCCTAAGATCAGTCTGGTACAGGTCATGTCATGCCAGAGAAGTAGACATTGCTCTCAACGAAACCTGCAGGTTGATCACAGGTTGCTTAAGACCTACCCCAACTGACAAGCTCTACTGCCTGGCTGGAATACCGCCACCATGGGTACGCAGAACAGTGGCTGTCAACAAGGAGAGACTGAAAGTGGAACAGGATAGTGCCCATCCACTGCACGGACATAATCCACCACAGCAACGGCTGAGATCGCGAAAGAGCTTCCTGAGAACACCCTAGAAGCTCACCATTTCACCAGAGAAGGCAAGGCTGGAGTTATGGAAGATGTCGACGCCTCACCTGCAGACGCCAGAAGCTGAAGAACTACCACCTGGACACAACGAGATCTGGCTGGTGTGGAAATCTTTAAACAGATTACGATTAGGAGTTGGACGATCCAGAGACAACTGAAGAGATGAAGCTTCATAAAAGAAGATACGTCTGTGATTGTGGACAAGAACAAACCACAAGCCCCATCCTCCAGTGCCTTTTGTGTCCTACATCCTGCCGTCCGTTGTGGCCGTGCGGCTCTAGGCGCTACAGTCGCAGGTTCGAATCCTGCCTCGGGCATGGATGTGTGTTATGTCCTTAGGTTAGTTAGGTTTAAGTAGTTCTAAGTTTTAGGGGACTGGTGACCTCACAAGTTAACAGAATTTACGTCCCATAGTGCTCAGAGCCATTTTTTTGCACTACATCCTGCACGAAGATTGATCTCCTGCAAGCCACTCCAAGCGCCTTGGAGGTTGCAGAGTACTAGGCACAGGTAATATAAATACAATTAGTATATATATATATATATATATATATATATATATATATATATATATATATATATATATAGAGGGAAACATTCCACGTGGGAAAAATATATCTAAAAACAAAGATGATGTGACTTACCAAACGAAAGCGCTGGCACGTCGATAGACACACAAACAAACACAAACATACACACAAAATTCAAGCTTTCGCAACAAACTGTTGCCTCATCAGGAAAGAGGGAAGGAGAGGGAAAGACGAAAGGATGTGGGTTTTAAGGGAGAGGGTAAGGAGTCATTCCAATCCCGGGAGCGGAAAGACTTACCTTAGGGGGAAAAAAGGACGGGTATACACTCGCACACACACAACACATATCCATCCACACATATACAGACATGTCTGCTTGTGTCTGTATATGTGTGGATGGATATGTGTGTGTGCGAGTGTATACCCGTCCTTTTTTCCCCCTAAGGTAAGTCTTTCCGCTCCCGGGATTGGAATGACTCCTTACCCTCTCCCTTAAAACCCACATCCTTTCGTCTTTCCCTCTCCTTCCCTCTTTCCTGATGAGGCAACAGTTTGTTGCGAAAGCTTGAATTTTGTGTGTATGTTTGTGTGTCTATCGACGTGCCAGCGCTTTCGTTTGGTAAGTCACATCATCTTTGTTTATATATATATATATATATATATATATATATATATATATATATATATATATTGATGTGTATGGATACTGTAAATGTGTATGTTTATGACTCGAGAATAATAAATAATAAACGCTAAGATACCTGGAATGAAAGATTCTCTGCAACTTGCACGGATACCAGATAGTAATTAAAACTTTTAAAGACATGAAAGGGATGCAGTGAGACAGGATCGTAGCTTATCCTTCATTTTATTCAGTCTGTGTATACAGCAAGTAGTAAGGGGAGCCATGAAAAAATTTGGAAAAGGAATTGGTGTTCATGGATAAGAAACAAACTTTTCTGTTTGTCAATGACGTTGTAATTCTGTGAAAGATGACAATGGAATGGGAGGATAATTTGAAGAGAAGAATGGACCGTGTCTTGGAAGTGGTTATAAGATGAACATTAACCTCATTATAACAAGGGTAGTGGAGTGTGTGTCATTAAATCACGCGATGTTGAGGGAATAAGGTTAGGAAATGGCACACTAGAAATAATGGATGAGAGTTGCTATTTGGGCAGCACGTTAACTGAATGCCAAAGTATTTCATTATATAAAATGCAGACTGGTAACAGCAAGAAAAACATTTCTGAGAAAGACGAATGTGTTAGCAATTAATATTAATTTAAGTGTTAAAAATTATTTCGTGAAAATATTTTTTTTTGTGTAGCATTATATAGAAATGAAACGCAGATATACAAGAGGAGAAACAGGATTTTTAAATGTGATGCTACAGAAGGATGCCGATGATTCAATGGATAGATCGAGTAATTAATGAGGAGATACTGAATCGGTCTGGGGAGAAAAGCGTTTCTACCACATCCACTGAGTGATGGGAATGGTTGATAGGACACATCTTGAGGCCTTAATAAATAGATAATTTACAAATGGGATAAAGTGTGGCGGGGTGGAAGGGGGTAAAAGCTCTATATGGAACCAAGGCTTCAGTGTACACGGTCTACTCACATTATTGTGACAAAGCCTATGTTAGATGCCAACGTGCATTAACCACTCACAGATGGCAGGTGGCAGCACTAGCAATGGAGGGTGTGTGCAGCTTCTTAGAGGAACGCGAAAAACAGCGCAGTCGTTGTCGTATGCGGAAGCGGAGCGATTTTTCTGACGTCTGAAAGGGCATGATCATTGGCTTTCGGGCCAAGGGTGGAAGCATTTCCGAAACTGATAAGTTTGCAAATTGTTCGCGTGCTGCCGTTGTTAAAGAATACCGTCATGGAAAAATGGCGCTATGCAAAACCGGCGCCGAGGCATCTGCGGTGCACCACGGGCCATAGAGACACGGCTGAACGACGGCTTCGGAAATGTGTACGGGCGCATAAACGTGCAACTTTTAATGGTGGTTTTTTATTTATTTTTTTATTTTGAAATTATTATGTAATTTTATATTATTCTGGATTTGGCTAATTGAATCTTCTATTAAATGAAGAAAAATTACGTACTTGAAAAATCGTGTAAAAATATTTTTTAAATATTGAAATTGGATTTTAATTACCGCCATCATAGTCCATATTTTTTAGCTAGGCTCCTCTACCGGAATTGTCTTTTGCCGAATATAATTTTGGGACGTGATTTACGCCTAAAGGCTATCGGACTTCGTTTTGTGAAAAGTGATACTTTAGATGCAGGTTCTATTCTGAAAGCAAACGAAACGTATTACACTGATTGGTACCGTTAGATTAGATTAGATTAGATTCAGTTTTCGTTCCACAGACCGAAAAAATGAGATGATTCTTGTGGGCGTGGAACATGTCAGAAACTATGACATAAAAACATAAAACATTTGAATATAATACTTACTACCCTGATCATTTGTCAGGAGATTGTCGAAAATAAGTTAATACAATGCAGTAAATTGGAACAGCTAATATTTAAGGATTTAACACACTGTCAGAATAAAACACTGTTATCCACTATTAATAAATTCATAATACGCAAAATACCTAAACTTGACTGTTGCAACCAAGTGTTGTCAAAACTGAGATCTAACAGATATTTTTACTTATGCTTGAAACCTTCCCGTCTCCTCTATATCTGTTTTGTTACGCAACGTTCCCTTCTACAATAACCTATGAAACCTTCCCTGAGGATATCTATCTCTTGCTTAATAATAACAAGTGAAATCTTCCCTTTGAAATTAATTCTCTTTATCAATAATAATAAGTGCAATGTCGCATATAAATTTAAATGCTGCTTATTAAAAGTGATTTGCTGATTATTTCGACGAAACATAGAATGTGTCGTCGTCGTGGCCATCAGTCGTTACCCGCAATAACCCAAAACTGTTCCTTACCTTTTTTACTGTTATTGTATTGTCTTCTACTGCTATATCGAACTGCGACATGAATATACTTACTCTGTTTTACTATACTCTATTAGCTGCTGGTGGGCTGTCATAACAAGTGACTGTATTTATTACTAAAGCTGACGTTATTCTTTAATAGCAAAGCTTACGTTATTCTTTACTTGATTTGACTGAAGTTACGTAATTCATAGTTAAACTTTTTCTTGAGAACTATAAAATTCTGCAAAGTTTTACGTTGATGGTTTTTGAGATGGATTATAATCAGTAATGCAATGCTGCTGGCGAAAATTAATTATATTCTGAAAACGATTCTTCAAATATTTACTGGTGGTAATGAAATTATTTTACAAACGTTCAAATGGGACTTATTTTTTACAATAATCTTACAACTAGCATTGTGCAAACATATGTTCAGTAGTCTTGAGTTCCCCCCCCCCCAAAAAAAAATAAATAAATAAAATAAAATAAAAATAAATAAATCAATAATATTAGTTCCCCTTATGATAATAGTTAGCTGATGTCTCTGCAGATCCGTTTATAATCTCTTGTAAGTCACAGCTGGTGGCTGGCAGACACACCGCTCCTCTCAACCTCTCGCTTCAGACCTGCTACCGACTCGCTTCACATCTCGCTTACTACTGACTTTCTACGAACGCTAAAGTGCGGTCTCTCCCACCAACAATGCTTTCTGGCGCAGACAATCCCTTCTACCACTACAAAATGTATAAATGCGCGGTCTTTCTCGCTCTTTTCTTAAAATGTATCCATACGCGGTCTCTCCCGCCCTTTTTAAAATTATATCAATGTGCGGTCTCTCCCGCCAACAATACTTTGGTGCAGACATTCCGTGCTACAACAATTATTTCCAAAATGACAAATATTAATTATTTCTACTTATCCTATTAATAAAATATAAACACCTTTCATAAATTGTGGTTTGACAATAGAAATATACACGTCTTACAAGCTGACTTAACAGTCTCTGTTAAGATATTTATCTATGAAGACATTTACTAAGAGACATCGCCACACGAAGTAAACCACATTTAATTATCAAATTCATGAAAAAAAGTTAAGGAAAAAGGTATGGTTAGTCATAATAACAAACACAATGAAATTAAATAGGCGTTATCATGCAAAATGAGCACAAATAACAAAATCTCTACATAACATTGACCAAGCAATACATTTTTTTTGACCTTACCAGATAACTGCTGACCAGGAAGACAGAGAGAACAAAAGGTTGTGAGTCCTTGTTCGCTTAAATTACATATATAATCTAATTACAGAGATATTAATTTCATTATAATCGCAGTGTCTATTATCAGCGATAAAATCGTCTCAGCGCTACTGCACGAAAACACACGGTCACGAAATCCGCTAACACTTGGGCAAACATTATAAACTGTTAGGCGACTTACCGCCCAGTTTAACTAAGGAGCTACCAACAGCAGGCTCCTGGTTCATGCACTCATGCCGACTTCTGTTGAACGGCGACGAAGGCGGGAATTCGCTTGCCAGTACCGCAAATGGACGTCCACCTAGTGGTGACAAGTGACCTTTTCAGATGAATGCTGCGTCGGACAGTTAGCCTTTGGCGTGTACTACGTGAAATGTCTGAAAGCAAAGACACTGCAACGTACAGTCCGGAGGCGTTCCCGGGTGACTTCGTCCATCTGGAAGATATAATGGATCAACACAAGTATGTATCTATCGTTGGGGACTATGTCCACGTCTACATGTAGTTTGTTTTCCCTCAGCATGATGGCATATACCAAGAGGAAAATGAAACGTGTCACACAGCTCGCACTGTTCGTGCGTAGTTCGAAGAGCGCCATAGTGATTACCGTACTCCTCAGACCACAGGCTTCCCGAATTAAACCCCAATCGAGATTGCGTGGGACCAACTTGATCGGTTTGTTCCCACCATGGATCCTCAACCGAAAAAAGTAGCGCATCTGGCCACGGCACTGGAATCGGCATTCCTTAATATCGCTGTCGGTACCTTCTGGAATCTCATTGACTCTCTCCTGCGCGTTTTTCAGCGATCTACGCTGCAAAAGGTATCGATTCAGGCTTTTCACAGGCGCTCGCTTTAATGTGACTGGACAGTGTAGCACTCAGGTTCAAGCGCTCGTAGGTTGCAATAGTTCTGCAGAGATGAACATTTCTTCGAAGGATACACTAGCATGGGGAGCTGCATTAGACCAGACTTAGGCCTCAGGACCACAACAACAATTATAAATATCAACACACTTTATGCAGTGAACCTAATTATTTTTTTGTTTTCTTAGATGTTTACAAATTTTCGTATTACTTTCTGTCAAAAAGTATATGAGAAACATAGGCCCTGACAAAGTATCTTGATGAACCTTGTATAGAATCTATCTGCATTTACAGTTATGTTCCACTAGCCAACTAACGGCATGTGGTGACTGGGGCTTCATGTAAAGTTGAATCCGTACTCAGCGCGAAAGTTGGTTTGGACGTCAAATTACTCTGGTAATCACGGTCCTATTGCCTTCCTCCAACTCTTCAACTGACTAGGTACAGATACAACGTGTGCACATGAGTTTAGAGATTTGTAATTTCAGGTGTGAAATCTTCACTGAAAATCCATGGCACTTGTTTGTTCTTTCCAACGCAAGAACAATACAGTGTAGCATCTCATATCTTTATGTTACAACTTACGTTTGCCGCCAGTGGTATTTTTTGGTACCTATGCAAATGCTGTTACCATATTTATTCAATATTGTGGTTTCATTTCTCTAAGATACGACTGCTACTGAAAGTGGGCTTTGGTCTGAAATTTGGTCGCTATGAGATATGAAACTTTTTTACAAGTACTGATTTTACAAAAAAGAAAAAAGGTTCAAATGGCTCTGAGCACTATGGGGCTTAACTTCTGAGGTCATCAGTTCCCTAGAACTTAGAACTACTTAAACCTAACTAACCTAAGCACATCACACACATCCATGCCCGAGGCAGGATTCGAACCTGCGACCGTAGTGGTTGTGCGGCTCCAGAATGTAGCGCCTAGAACCGCTCGCCCACTGTGGCCTGCTACTGATTTTACAAGGAGAAAAGCAAACATAAATATGAAACTTGCTTTTACTACATGTTATAAGTGTAAAAAAATTTATGTAACAAAGATAAAAAGCAATAAATCTTAAAATAACAGTAAGCTGACATCTGGGTACAGCTGCCAACTGCTAATATTTTCGAATACGATTCTGCCGCTCAGGTTCTTTCAATATGAAAAGGCGAACAAAATATCATTTTGTGAAACTTCCTGGCAAATTAAAACTGTGTGCTGGTCCGAGACTCGAACTCGGGATCCTTTTCTTCCTCGGGCAAGTGCTCTGCCAACTGAGCTACCCAAGCACGACTCAGTATTCATTCTGGAATATTATTTGTGTCTCTTAAGAAGTCTCCTGGATATCTGTTATTCCGATTTCCTCATTGTCTCTTGTTTGTAGTGCCTGGGAGTTTCAGTTTCGCTCCATAACAACACTAAACCTCTTTTTATGAAACGTGTAAAACCAACCTTCAGCGTTTCCGTTGGTAGATCAAGCGTACAGACTACTCTGCACATCTCACAGGAAGGAAACAGCTTCACAGTGAAAGCGCCGAGAGGAGAAACTTATTCCGAGGACAGAAACTTATTCCGAAAACTGAAACTTGAATGAGGCGTCCCTCGCTTCGAAGTTGGCGAGTTTACTTTGGCGAAGTCTTCGAATCCTATCACGCTCGCCAAATTGCGGGCTACCTGCCGCTTCGCTTCACTCTGCGACGGCGTGGTAAGCCCCCCACGTCGGACAGACCGGCAGAACTCCCACCAAAGGCAACTGGAGGAGCCCGTCCAAACGAATATGTGTAATTTTGCAACATAATAAATCTTAAGTAAGTTGCATTTAGAAGTTTGTGTGATATCATAAATGTTCGTACGTTTGTTTTACTTGGCCTCGAGATTTTGTACTCTGTTTAGCCATCGAGAACACATGTTTGCCTCCCGGTGTGGCCGAGCGGTTCTAGGCGCTACAGTTGGAACCGCGCGACCGCTACGGTCACAGGTTCGAATCCTGCCTCGGGCATGGATGTGTGTGATGTCCTTAGGTTAGTTAGGTTTAAGTAGTTCTAAGTTCTAGGGGACTGATGACCTCAGATGTTAAGTCCCATAGTGCTCAGAGCCATTTGAACCATTTGGAACACATGTTTACGTAGAAAACATAATTATACGGAGAAAATACACAAATACATATTAACGGAAATGAAAGCTCAAGCCCTAAATTTCTTCCAACAAGAAATGCTTATCAAATATAATTATACAAAAACTATCAGTATTTGTGTTATCAATTAACACTATTTCTTAGATTTAGTAATAAGCAATACAGATAAATTCAAATTTGAGTCCTACAAATTTTTCCCTATATGCTTAAGAAAACTGACAATCACTTTATACAGGTGAATTTCTGTAGAAGCCAAAGGAGGAGACGTTGATTGGTGGAGGAGGTAGCGCGCACTCATCAGAGACTTCAGAAATACCATTAGTTCATTGTCAGGCTAGGAACACGAAATCAAAATGTAGTTTAGATGAGCTTCTGACTCGGAGCCACATTCACATGCAGGGTAATCGTAAATATTGATTCTACACAGATGTACGGGAAACAAGGCATGGTTAAAGTAGGGTCAAATGATTACGGAAATAGTAGATCGGTTCAAATGCGTCTTCATAAACCACTGTCTTGTAGCAGTTTGAGGTTCTCAGACCGCATAATATCCACCTTTCGTTTGTCAGTACACTTTCCACATCTTATCGTTCCGTGGCCCTTGATTTCACGGAAGTGGTCTGTATACGGTAATTTCAGATGAAGAATTTCTGTAGATGAGACTTACTTCGCTTCGACACCAGATTCCTTGTTATAGCGGATGCCAGCGTGGGAAAATTTGTGGTAAGGTCTTATGGGGCCAAACTGCTGAGGTCCCCGGTCCCTAACCTTATACACTACTTACTCTAATTTAAACTAACTTACGGTAAGGACAGCGCGCACACACGCACACACACACACACACACACACACACACACATGCCCGAGAGAGAAAATGAACCTCCGACGGGGGGAGCCGCGCCGCGTGCCGTGACAAGACGCCTGAGACCGCGCGGCTACCCCGCGTGGCTCCAGCGTGGGAATTGACCCACAGCCGAATGACTGTCTGGCCTCTCCGTTTACAGCGAAATATTCCAGCATCACATCCAAAAGGTAACGGTTGGCTGTTTTATTCCATGTTTATTGTTCAATACTTTTAATAACACTCTGGGAGTCGGGCATTAATATCTTTAACAAAAAAGTTGAAAATACAAACTTAACTGTTCCG
This sequence comes from Schistocerca nitens, assembly GCF_023898315.1. Classification (NCBI taxonomy): domain Eukaryota; kingdom Metazoa; phylum Arthropoda; class Insecta; order Orthoptera; family Acrididae; genus Schistocerca; species Schistocerca nitens. The sequence continues at coordinate 538,516,658 of NC_064621.1, read as the reverse complement.
AAACTTAACACAGCCTCCACCGAAAAAAATGGAGCACTTCTAGGCAGCTTATATGCTTTGCTGGTTTGGATGCGAGGACATAAAAAGCACATCCATTATACTCCTCTTGTGGCATTTAGGATTCATCAGTATATATACAGATATAAACAGGCTACTGAGCTTCAATGAGACAATTAAATCTGAAGTTTACCTTAACACTCACAGAGCTTATCATATTATAATAATAGACCGGAACCTGGCAGCTGGGTGTGTCAAGATCACATTCAAATAAAGGAAAATGTAAAGAACGTCGCACAGAATGTATGACTCGACACCAAGAGTGAAAGCTTGTGCATTTGATAATCAGGAGCGCCCAAAGGAAATTACTTTGTTACAGTTAATATCTCAGATGAATGCAGATGTGGGTGTGAGAGAGAGAGACAGTTGGGGTCAGGGAAATCAGCGAGAGACAGAGAGAGAGAGAGAGAGAGATTCGGTGTTTTGTGTTTTTTACGTGGAGATCGTAAGATAAGAGTAGTCTGTGATGTAATGAAAGCAAAATACGTAACTACACCTTAAGCTTAAATAAAATAACTCTCTTGTTTCTGTTGCATCTAAAACATCGTTATTATCATAATCGATACTAACTTGTGAAAGAAGCTTGTAAAATATGATATGTCTGAATGTTTTATTTAAGTGGTTAAATTTGAAAATGGAACACAATGTAAAATAAATCGTCAACTATAAATGACTGTTCGGCTCCTAAGGGTACTGTATTATGTCCAATTCACTTTTGTAACAATCATTCACGTAAGCCGGGAAACTACACTACCTTTTCCTCTACTGTGTTTTGTGGATGAATTTGGCTCCTGTGTTGAATCATATTACTTTTCGTTCTATCCTTTTCTTATATGTAAGCTATATGTAAACTGAATGGCTTACAAAAACCAAGAAAGATAAATTAACGAGTTATTTTGTGGCAAGGATAATGTTTTGATACATCTGTATGAAACATAATAAGAAATATGCTCTTCAATTTATTAATTCCTGTATCTTCACCCGTTTGTTTCTATAAGTGATAGCGTGCGGACATATGCTTGGATCCATCGTACAACATTGTTTAAGGAAAGGTGTATTTCAACCGTACATTAGAAGTGTTATGGAAAGTTACTAAGAAAGCAAAATTTACTCGTACATTGAAGACGTCCACATTTATCTGTTCATCATTTCGCTCGCTGCCTATATGCTGCATCCCAAGAGGTTCGAGGCGGACAGGAGTGTTTTGCTCGAACAGCAGAGGAGCGATCCTGCATCGACGTTGTCACAATCAAGACTACACACAATGGAATTAATGTAAAGTAGTACGTAACGCAAATTGTGAATATTGACTTTGAATGTGTTGATATTGAAGGTCTGTTGATGTTGGTATTAGTTAAAGTTCACTCCGGATTGTGTACAGAGTCATAAATTACCTTCAAATTTCTTTCAACTATTTTTTGCAATCAGTTTTCCCAATTATTCAAGCAATTAATAAGGATTTCCACCATCGCCCTATATATAGGGTGATTCATGGAGATATGCAAATATTTTAATATGTTATTCTACAAGTAAAACTAAGGAAAAAAGTTCACATAAACACAGGTCCGAAAATGTTTAGTTACGGAGCTACAGCTAATAAAAGACTTTGCCTGAAATTTAGCAATTTCGTTACTATGAAGCCATCGCAAAACTGTACGATGTTAAAGTAAAGCACGATTTCCACTTATTTTGTTGTTATTGATCTGGTCAATCTAATAAAACATGTCCCAGACGTGTATCTGTTGTAGTTTTCCGGAACATCCACAGCTAAATGTATTGAATTCGGTGTAGGCAGTTTTGGACATTTATTGTGAATGTATTGTGAAATTTTATGTACACTGTACAACTTCCTTAACACTGAGCTTTATTTTTTCCAGTTTAACATAAATTCACATGTGCTATGGTATTAATAAAAGCAAATTATCTGACACATTCATACACTTTCAGTTAACATTATTATCATAATTTTTCCCAAATTAAATTCCCTACAACTTCTTTTGAAACCTTTGCGCAAATGTCTGGAATTTAAAGAACAAAAGTAGTTAATAAATTTAAAAAATTACGAAATTACTTCTTTGCTTCTCTGCATGTTCTGGAAAACTACTGCAGATAACTTCGTTAGATTCACCAGATCAATAACAACAAAGTAAATCGAAATCGTACTTTAACCTCGTGCAATTTTGCGATGGCTTCATAATAACGAAGTTCCTGAATTTCAGATAAAATCTTTTACTAGCCTTAACACCATGACTAAATATCTGCGGACCTATGTTTATATGAACTTTTTTCTTTAATTTTACTTGTAGAATAAGATATTAAATTATTTGCATATCTTCGTGAATCACCATTTATAAACCTTTTCGATGGCGACCGATTAAAGGATGGCGCCGAGCAAAATTTGAACAGACCTTTCAATTGCTGGGATAAAAATTTTTGAGATGAATGATTCATATTATTGTTACAAGAAACTAATAAAACTTTGGTTATATTTGTTACATGTCGACGAGATTGGGAATGAGAAAAATATTGAAGAAGCAAATTAAAATTAAATTTTGCCTACAAACGAGACAAACCGGCAGTTCTTATTTCAGCGCTATAGATAGGAAGCTACTACGCTGTATGCTTATATGGACGCGCTTGGCGCCGTTTCTCTGGCAGTAGATAATCTCTTTTCCTTCCAGTTAATATCCTTTACGGAAAGTGTATTTCTACAGGAAAGACGAAAATTTGTACAAAGTTGTCATTAAAGTGCAAGATAAGTCATTCAAATTCTACAAGACACTGTCAGATAATAATCAGGTTCATTAGTGAATACGCAGCTAAATCTACTGTAATTGAAAAGTACCGATAAATATAAAACTTCATTTATGAAAAAAATATTGTTCATAATCTTGTTAAAAACTATTCACAATGGTGTCGAGGGAAATGGCCACTGCTGAAAATTCATTACAAAATGCAATATGTCAAGATGTCGGAAATCTGAGCTTCACAACAGTTGAAGGAAACGCACCAACGCGTGAGCTGGCCGATTTCAACCAAAACAACGAGGTTGGCGTCCCACTGTCAATAAATGATGACACTGCTAATATAACTCATCATGATGTCACTTTTATGACGCTCGATGAGACAGTTTCTCAGTTCTCACCCGGAAACGTTTTTTTCAAATAGTGAAGGGCGTGACAGCGAGAATTCCTTTGATTACTTGCTCACGACATCGCGAACGCAAGAACAGCAAACACTTCGCAAAAGCAATGTAAATATTAGTGAGACACACAATCTGATGTATCTCAAGTAATAAATAACACAACAGTTTACAAAACAACAAGAATTTCAGGAAAGTGTAACACAACAACTTAAGGGTACAGGACAACAGTTTACGCAGAAAAATCAGGCATTTAACGAATTCAAGAATAATATTAGTCAACATTTCAGTGAGGTGAGCAAGATTATACGCACTGAAATATCTGACGAAGTTGACAGAGCTAGGTAAACAACTAAAACAAGAAATAACTACCAACATGTCCTGCAATGTAAATACACTCCTGGAAATTGAAATAAGAACACCGTGAATTCATTGTCCCAGGAAGGGGAAACTTTATTGACACATTCCTGGGGTCAGATACATCACATCATCACACTGACAGAACCACAGGCACATAGACACAGGCAACAGAGCATGCACAATGTCGGCACTAGTACAGTGTATATCCACCTTTCGCAGCAATGCAGGCTGCTATTCTCCCATGGAGACGATCGTAGAGATGCTGGATGTAGTCCTGTGGAACGGCTTGCCATGCCATTTCCACCTGGCGCCTCAGCTGGACCAGCGTTCGTGCTGGACGTGCAGACCGCGTGAGACGACGCTTCATCCAGTCCCAAACATGTTCAATGGGGGACAGATCCGGAGATCTTGCTGGCCAGGGTAGTTGACTTACACCTTCTAGAGCACGTTGGGTGGCACGGGATACATGCGGACGTGCATTGTCCTATTGGAACAGCAAGTTCCCTTGCCGGTCTAGGAATGGTAGAACGATGGGTTCGATGACGGTTTGGATGTACCGTGCACTATTCAGTGTCCCCTCGACGATCACCAGTGGTGTACGGCCAGTGTAGGAGATCGCTCCCCACACCATGATGCCGGGTGTTGGCCCTGTGTGCCTCGGTCGTATGCAGTCCTGATTGTGGCGCTCACCTGCACGGCGCCAAACACGCATACGACCATCATTGGCACCAAGGCAGAAGCGACTCTCATCGCTGAAGACGACACGTCTCCATTCGTCCCTCCATTCACGCCTGTCGCGACACCACTGGAGGCGGGCTGCACGATATTGGGGCGTGAGCGGAAGACGGCCTAACGGTGTGCGGGACCGTAGCCCAGCTTTATGGAGACGGTTGCGAATGGTCCTCGCCGATACCCCAGGAGCAACAGTGTCCCTAATTTGCTGGGAAGTGGCGGTGCGGTCCCCTACGGCACTGCGTAGGATCCTACGGTCTTGGCGTGCATCCGTGCGTCGCTGCGGTCCGGTCCCAGGTCGACGGGCACGTGCACCTTCCGCCGACCACTGGCGACAACATCGATGTACTGTGGAGACCTCACGCCCCACGTGTTGAGCAATTCGGCGGTACGTCCACCCGGCCTCCCGCATGCCCACTATACGCCCTCGCACAAAGTCCGTCAACTGCACATACGGTTCACGTCCACGCTGTCGCGGCATGCTACCAGTGTTAAAGACTGCGATGGAGCTCCGTATGCCACGGCAAACTGGCTGACACTGACGGCGGCGGTGCACAAATGCTGCGCAGCTAGCGCCATTCGACGGCCAACACCGCGGTTCCTGGTGTGTCCGCTGTGCCGTGCGTGTGATCATTGCTTGTACAGCCCTCTCGCAGTGTCCGGAGCAAGTATGGTGGGTCTGACACACCGGTGTCAATGTGTTCTTTTTTCCATTTCCAGGAGTGTATGTTAACAGAAAGTGTATCATCTGCAGACGATAAACAGAAACAATTATCAGGCGAGTTACAAAACCTCAGAGAAGCATATTCCCAGATCCAGGAGACGCAATCCCAGTGGATGCGTCGGTAAAAAATGCGACGAACGTAGTCAGCGAGCTGCCAGCCGTGTGCAAAAACATACCTACAGAAGTACAAAAGTTAAATCTAGGAGTAGACCAGTTACGTTTAGAGTCAAAATCTGCCAAAAAACATAGAGATAAGATATGTGCAGATGTAAAGGGAATAACTGTTAAAGCTGAAGTGGGATGCTGGATAAGGGCAGCACCGTCGCTGAAAAGGTAGTGTCAGAGTGCAAAATTAATGTAGATACAGTAGAAGCAGCTCTAAAAGAGCAAGAAGTCAATTTGTAGCTAAAATAGAAGAAGGTCGAAAGGAAGCAGAGGAAAGGTTACGAGGCAGTATTGCTAAAACTACTGACGTTACAAAAAACATTTGACAGAAAACAAACCCATGCTTTTAGAGAAGTTAGATACTTTCAGTAGTTACCCACAATACGTGGCTAGCCCGTCGAAGGAAAATAGCGAAGGTTACAGAATGCAACAGCACTTGCCGGCAGCTGTACCTGTAGAGCAAGTGCAATTGCCAAGCGCTGCGCCATAAGCGAACATACAGGGTGTTTCAAAAATGACCGGTATATTTGAAACGGCAATAAAAACTAAACGAGCAGCGATAGAAATACACCGTTTGTTGCAATATGCTTGGGACAACAGTATATTTTCAGGCGGACAAACTTTCGAAATTACAGTAGTTACAATTTTCAACAACAGATGGCGCTGCAAGTGATGTGAAAGATATAGAAGACAACGCAGTCTGTGGGTGCGCCATTCTGTACGTCGTCTTTCTGCTGTAAGCGTGTGCTGTTCACAACGTGCAAGTGTGCTGTAGACAACATGGTTTATTCTTTAGAACAGAGGATTTTTCTGGTGTTGGAATTCCACCGCCTAGAACACAGTGTTGTTGCAACAAGACGAAGTTTTCAACGGAGGTTTAATATAACCAAAGGACCGAAAAGCGATACAATAAAGGATCTGTTTGAAAAACTTCAACGGACTGGGAACGTGACGGATGAACGTGCTGGAAAGGTAGGGCGACCGCGTACGGCAACCACAGAGGGCAACGCGCAGCTAGTGCAGCAGGTGATCCAACAGCGGCCTCGCGTTTCCGTTCACCGTGTTGCAGCTGCGGTCCAAATGACGCCAACGTCCACGTATCGTCTCATGCGCCAGAGTTTACACCTCTATCCATACAAAATTCAAACGCGGCAACCCCTCAGCGCCGCTACTATTGCTGCACGAGAGACATTAGCTAACGATAGAGTGCACAGGATTGATGACGGCGATATGCATGTGGGCAGCATTTGGTTTACTGACGAAGCTTATTTTTACCTGGACGGCTTCGTCAATAAACAGAACTGGCGCATATGGGGAACCGAAAAGCCCCATGTTGCAGTCCCATCGTCCCTGCATCCTCAAAAAGTACTGGTCTGGGCCACCATTTCTTCCAAAGGAATCATTGGCCCATTTTTCAGATCCGAAAAGATTACTGCATCACGCTATCTGGACATTCTTCGTGAATTTGTGGCGGTACAAACTGCCTTAGACGACACTGCGAACACCTCGTGGTTTATGCAAGATGGTGCCCGGCCACATCGCACGGCCGACGTCTTTAATTTCCTGAATGAATATTTCGATGATCGTGTGATTGCTTTGGGCTATCCGAAACATACAGGAGGCGGCGTGGATTGGCCTCCCTATTCGCCAGACATGAACCCCTGTGACTTCTTTCTGTGGGGACACTTGAAAGACCAGGTGTACCGCCAGAATCCAGAAACAATTGAATAGCTGAAGCAGTACATCTCATCTGCATGTGAAGCCATTCCGCCAGACACGTTGTCAAAGGTTTCGCGTAATTTCATTCAGAGACTACGCCATATTATTGCTACGCATGGTGGATATGTGGAAAATATCGTACAATAGAGTTTCCCAGACCGCAGCGCCATCTGTTGTTGAAAATTGTAACTACTGTAATTTCGAAAGTTTGTCTGCCTGAAAATGTACTGTTGTCCCAAGCATATTGCAACAAACGGTGTATTTCTATCGCTGCTCGTTTAGTTTTTATTGCCGTTTCAAATATACCGGTCATTTTTGAAACACCCTGTAAATACGCCTGTCACTGACAGCGCGGCGTGTTTGTCAACATTACTTGCAGATGAAGGATTACTTAGGCATAGACAATTTTCGGTATTTCCCTTCGAAGGAAAAAGAACAAAACCCGCGGTCCTTATCAGAGTTTCGAAATGTTTTACCTCTTACTTGGACAGAAGCCCAGAAAATTAGATTTGTTGTTGTATACACACAGGGTGACGTTCTGCTATGGGCTACGGATATGGCGGGACGTTGCCACTACTATGAACAGTCTGAGAGAGCCTTTCTGGATAAATTCTGGTCTGAGGCCGTACAAGAGAGGCTCAGACGTGAGGTATTCAACCCAGCTCCATTCAATAGCAAACGTGGAAGCTTAAGGGACTATTTTGAAAAGTATTTGAATAAAACCAGGTGTATGCCAAGTAGACGTGCTGAAAATTTTAAAGCGCCGTCTTTCTGCCCACATTAAGGAAAAACTCATTACCGTTCCGGAACACGACACCGAATACTTTCATTCTGTGCTCGACTCAATAGATTTGAGGTAACGAAGAGAGACCATTACAACCCAAGCCTGTTAATACGCAGACACGGCCACAGAGATTTACGGAACAGCGAGTGAACAACGGATTCGTAGTACAACGCGGAAGGCAACCTTACCCACACAGACCTACGCTAACGGTAATCACAATGGCAATGGCAGAAACCGTCAATTCAAGGGCGGATATAAAGGAAATGGGCTAAAATTTAACAAAAGCAACTACAACGGTCAAGTAGAGTACGGACAGCCTGTACAGTATGTACAGTCATAAGCTACCGGCGTTAATCAGCCGATCGCTTGGCAAACACAGAACAGTACCAGACAGCCGAATAATCCACAGACAGCGGAATTCGGCCAGCAAAGTAACGCACATATGCCAAATAACACGCAAAGGCCAGGATAATTTCAATAGATAGCCTCACAGGATACTAATTGGTGTAATAAAAGACCAACGGTCGATATAATAGAATTTACGCCTAACCCAGAGACCGATGCCACCGCGACGCCGGAAAACTTGAAACGGTCTCGGTAGGCCCCCGTTCTGTGACGTGGAAGGAGAGTGGTGGCATGAGCTTAATCGACACTTGCTTTATCAGATACGATCAAGGTAGTGATGTGAAAGATGATCTGTATCAAAGTAATCAGGGTACACAGGAAAACTTGACACACGGCAAGGTACAAGCTACCATTAATGCCAAAATATTTGACCTTGATGTACCCATTGTCCTTGACACAGGTGCTACGACTAATTTGATGTCACAGGGATTCTTTCAAGAACTGAAGGAACGTGGGCGTATGCCCACATTGCCAGTGCTAAATTGCAAGGTACAAACTGCCACTGGTCGGAAATCGAAAGGAGTCCAAATATAAGCCTTAATTCCCGTCCAATTAGTACAGTTTTCTTTTAGAGCAAGAAGGTGAAATAAGAGCTATGTTAATGGAAGATACAGCACTCCAACTGTACTATGTCCACATGTCTAAGCACATGGAGTAATTATAGCAGGAAGACACACGCTGGAGTAAGGTAAGAACGAAACTTATGCAAAACAGTGATGAAAAGTTAAAAAAAAGGTACGAACTATTCACAAAGGTCCTCTGTTCGATAGGAACCATCCCGAAGAAGAACAATGGCATGTGTGTTTGCCAGAGGAATATGTGGATTATTTTATCTTAATCACACACAATACGTAGGGCCATTATGGCACTGCAAAATGCACTGACAAGCTACGTAAATATTGTTATTTCCTCAACCTTCGCGTCTAACTTGGCCACAATAATGCATTCACTATGCTGTTTGTAGTAGCTTACCCATACACCTATTTTTTGTTCATTATTAAACCTAATCCTGGATTACCCATATTTGATTTTTTATTTATAACCCTGTATTCACCTGACCAAAAGTCTTGTTCCTCCTGCCACCGAACTTCACTAATTCCCACTATATCTAACTTTAACCTATCCATTTCCCTTTTTAAATTTTCTAACCTACCTGCCCGATTACGGGATCTGACATTCCACTCTCCGATCCGTAGAACGCCAGTTTTCTTTCTCCTGATAATGACATCCTCTTGAGTAGTCCCCGCCCAGAGATCCGAATGGGGGACTATTTTACCTCCGGAATATTTTACCCAAGAGGACACCAGCATCATTTAACCATACAGTAAAGCTGCATGCCCTCGGGAAATATTACGGCCGTAGTTTCCCCTTGCTTTCAGCCGTTCGCAGTACCAGCACAGCAAGGTCGTTTTGGTTAGTTTTACAAGGCCAGATCAGTCAATCATCCAGACTGTTGCCCCTGAAAAGGCTGCTGCCTCTCTTCAGGAACCACACGTTTGTCTGGCCTCTCAACAGATACCCCTCCGTTGTGGTTGCACCTACGGTACGGCTATCTGTATCGCTGAGGCACACAAGCCTCCCCACCAACGGCAAGGCCCATAGTTCATGTGGGGGTGTACAGATTGTAACACTTATATCGATTAGAAGCAGGTTTACATTATGTAACTTTGTATCTGTAATTATGAAGTGTTTATTCTTTGTTAGTTAAGGTAATTGATTTGTGACAGGAAATTTAAATTTTGTAATGTATATGTGGAAAAAGATAAATGATTGTTTAAAATAATGAAATTTTATAATATGTGTAAGTTTATAAGATGAACAATGTGTATTTAAGCTGGTTCGTGAAGTGTAGTGAAGTGCCTCCTTTGTGGGAATAATAGGCAATTTGTGGCTAACGGTTGCAGAGTACCCATCGACGGTGCCAAGGGAGGCAATTGGTCGCTTGCCATTACAACTTCGCCACTGATCCACTAACTTCATGCACACAGATATGTATCAGAGAATGGTCCAGTTAATTTGTGTGAATGATTTAATAATAATCCAAATGCTATAATTCTGTGTTTGGAACCATATCTTCTTCCCTGATCATGAACCTATGCAGGGTCCTCTCCTAAGTGTTTTTAAAGCCGAGTATCCTGTTTCAAATGAACTAGTGATTTATTTATGTTCGTCAAATGTGCAATAATTAGAAAAATTTTAAGTTAAAACTACAAAAGTACTCTCAGTTTAGTGCAAAGTATCATTTTGCAAAAATACAGTGCCAAATTGTGTAAATGTTACTGTCTAAAATACCTGCTTCACAGGTGATGAAAAAGGCAAAAAAGTTAAATTTGTGTGAACATAATGTAGTCTTAATTCCTATCATGAATGATCCTTTTTGGAATTAATTGAGTTTAGTGTTGAACAGTTTGCCTTAAAGAGTAAAATATAAACTATTCCAAGTGAAGCTAAGAATTAACTTTTGTTGAATTAGTCTTTACTACTTAAATAATCATACGACTTGACTAGGGACACTATACTAGTTTTTGGGTCCCAACCATATTCTTCACATATTAGAAAGATAATTGGAATAGTATTGCTACTGAGTAAATGTGATATATTTCTATAAGTTTGAGAATAAACGGTGTAATTATGTTTTTTAGCGGTTGTTACATGTCACTTAAGTTAAAGCCCCTCCGATCCAGTTTTAGTTCTGCACTTCTTGCAGTAAACATCCCTGTACTGGTTCAGGTAATTATCTTGAGTGTAACTGTTATTAGTATAAGTTTGGTACATTTTTGCTTTCTATGATTACTAGTTTGTGCATTATTGGTAACTGCTACTACCCACAGCTCAGAGTGCTCTGTGCCCATTTGTATCCTGTGTGCTATTCAAAGGGAAATACTAACGAAAATAACTTCAACAACCAATATTAAATTTTCTTAAAGATATATTTCCAAATTAATGTGCCTAATTGGGCTGGCGTCCATTCATCTTTTCATTCGTATATGAATATTACTGCTTTCCGTAATCCCAAAGTTAAAGTCTGTTTAGTTTTTCTATTAATTTCACTATATTCAAAATTGCAGTCGGATATCTCTATCCGTTAGATACACATGGGGTCAAAATTATAAATCCTCTCAGAGTTTAACACTAGCTTATGCTACGGGAGATTAGTGTAGTACGTGGCTTTTCCTATAGCAGGACTTAAGGTTTGATTGTTAGGGAAGAATGACGTATAACGAAACTACTGTTATATGGTTCATGAATTACCTTCAAATTTCTTTCAGCTATTCTTTCCAATCAATTTTTCCAATTATTCAAGCAATTATTAAAAGTCAATTTCCATCATCTAGCCACATATATACCTATTCACGCGCTTAGCGGTGAGGGTTGTATGGACAGCGTGAGACGAGTTTGTGGGCTGTGAAGTCCGCTGGTGGTGCTCTCACGTGTGCAGTGAAAATGTTCATCAGAGTGTGGAAAAATGTTAAAGTGATGTCGAAAGAGTTTGCACAGTTACGAGTAGTCTTCAAAAAGTATTTGTCAGAGATGCAAATATTTCCTGACATACATTGCGGCGTAGTAATTGCTCCACAATTGTTCTAGGTGGCATCATGGTGAGTCATAGTTATCAACATTATGAGAGGCGTCAAGAAATTGTGTAACATATTCCTCAGCGCAAATAACTGGTCAACTAATAGAAGGCAAGAACTTTTTTGTACACCCATAGTTAACAATGTATAGGGTGTAACTGTTACCTTAGTGCCTGTGTTAGAATTCTTATAGACGATATCTTTCAGTGGTTCTGTGTATCAGTATTACCTACGGAAATTGATGATACTGTTTCCTTCCTCACTTTGAAAAGAAATGATTAGTTAATAAGCTACGATTAGAGAAACTTATTTATCTGCAACGACAATAGCAATATGACGTTTATTTAACAAAATGTATAGATTTATTAACTGCCTCTAACGAAAGTATTGAAGCGGAATTGGTCGCCTTTTCCTTCTCTCTCTTAAAGTCTCTGTTCTTAGTTCTAAGTTTAATGTAAATCATTTTGAATAAAGACGTCAGATCAGTTCACGAAACATGATAGCTAGAAAACTATGTAGTAAATCCACCTTCGTTTTTTCTCAAGTATCTTTGCAATAATACTATAAAAGTTTGCGTAAAAGTGATTCAGTACGTTTCAGAGCAATATACAGAATTTGTCCCCGCAGGACTGACGACCGTTCTATTTTACCTTTTAGTGCTTACCGCAGAGGAATAAACTAAACGTAAATTAGCTGCTGCTCTCATGCTGAATTTAATCACTGTTTGTTTGCTGATATAACTAAGTATCAAAACAATACTGCAGGTAGGAACTGCAGTGAAATGTAGTGTATATGTGAGTTGTACGTGAAAAACCAAGCCCCATGTCTACCCAACGCTTTAAATTAAATACACGCTCCCCATTAAAAGTAATTTCAGTACAGGCTTATACATAGTTATCAGTGGTCAATATTGCTATCAGTAACGTGTTTTCTCACTGTAGTAACATGTTATAGCTCCAAATATTTAGTAGAAACAGTCGAAATCTAAATTCACGCCTCGTTGCAAATGAGAAAATTACGATACTGCTGGAAGTCGTTTTGGTGCGGTGAGGTCACGCGAACAGATGCAAACGCAACTAGTCATCATAAGCGTAACGGAATAATCACAGAATTACACGTGCTGTTACAACACAGGATACATGTGGTATCTACGTTACTGAATATTGATAAAAGAAAAACTGGTTGATGTTAGAATTTGGAATCTAACTACATCTTTGTTCGAGCCTTTGTCATCTGAATTTTTCTGAAGAAAGAAAAAACATTATGTTCTTATGCTCTTCGATGATTTTTTAAAGATTTTAGAAGCAAGATTTATACAAATAAGAGTATATGGACCGGTTTTCAAAACATGCTTCGTACACATGGCTTCTTGTTATGGACTAAAACAAATAAGTTTGAAGTATTCGTCGTTGTAATAAATAAACTATTCATTAAATAATTACGATGCAAAATAGCAATAATAACACTGAATTATTCAGTGGAATATAACTAACGAAACAATTTGTTGTATTCTGATGATCACAAGTTGCTGCGTGCTGCTATATTCACCTGTTGATATTGTTGTTTAAAACAGCTGGCAGCCCTTGTGCATGATGAAAAGATTGAACAGTCACAAACGTGTACATGAGACTTTCATTGAGAAATAATGTTTCTGTTGCAGTTAATACACAGTAAAAAATAATGTACAGAATTTCAGCTAGTGGCGTGATGGAATGTACACAACTGTAGCCAGTGAGCTGTGGAAGTACAGCGCAGTGTGTTCTTTGTAGTGGACATCGCTGCTGAGAGGAAGAAGCGGTGTGAGAGACAATTATTGTAAGACAATAGTGAGGGCTTGGTTCTGTAATCTAATTTTCACGAATTAAAAGCACTCATACAAATTGCATCATCCTGCATCAGCGTGCATACATGAAATTTCCTATTCTATAAAAAAAAATATTCCAACCCACATCCCGAACTGTGATTCAGTCAGTTTTATTTCAGTTTTCAGCAAAGCAAAATTGTTAGGGGAAGGTTTGCAAATGGCGGATAAATCGAAATAATAGCAGTTTTCACCTATGGAAATTGGTGCCGAATAACAGTGTTGGCCTGTCCATAGAGTCAAGGATCATATAAGCAGGTAGCAGCACAGCTGTGGACGCGTGTACCTAAGAACGTAATATCTTTGGTCTTGTGCGTCGCCTGCAAAAAACTATCAAACTCACCCAACCACAAGTCCAGGAGGGAGCCAGTCGAGGTATCTGCCCTATACAGCTATGTTTTAAGAAAAACAGCTTGTTTCACAAAGCACTTAACATTCAGCACGTGCTGTTCGAGTATTCATTCGATTCCGAAACGCAACGCAGTTGACTTTTGAACACATTTCGTTTCTGAACACATCCTAAGTTGATTTTTGAACGTATCGTATGTCTACTTTTGAATTCATGCATAGTGCCCGTGATGTCTTTGTCAGGGAAATCCCGGTCGCATCAAGAAAAAAAAATTCCCGCAGATAAAAGTAGACAGGGCTACATGAACTGAGCTGAATAAACCCGAACAGTTGAACGTCAAGCGACGATTTCTTTATGTGGCTGATTGGGTGTGCGAATAATAAGCGTTATTATAATTACTAGCGAAATCTCTTGATTTAAATTAGCATAGTGCAAAGAAATGTATAACGGGAATAACAGGGAAGAATGATTACTTATTATGTAATTTACGGGAAGTTGTCAAAGCTCTGGAAGAAGCTGAAAAATCCTCTCTTGCCGCAGATTATAAGCATGAAGCTGGTCGTCTACTACATGCGGTTATGGATTTTAAGTTTATCCTCAACTTAACGATTTGGGCTGGTTTTCTTCGAGAGATTAATAGACTGAACGTCTAAATACTGAAAGAGGAGATTATCATTTCGCATTCTGTTGCGCTAATCCACGGTCTTCTTAAGATCTTGCAAGAACTGAGAGAAACCAACAGAACTTTGGATCAAAGAAGCTGTATAAAGAAAATTGGAAATCGATCCATTCCTTAAAACAAAACGAACTTCCAGGAAGCAAAGCCAACATGTAGAAATCTGCGAGGTCGAATCAAGAACACGAGACCCGACTGAGCTATTTTCCAATTATATAAAAGTAGCATTTGACAAAATATTAACACAAATTGAAACAAGGCTAGTGAGTGCAAAGAGTTTACATGAAAATTTCGCCTTCCTCTGTGGCCTCGCGTTTTTAAATATGTCGACTGAGGAACTGCAGAAAAATGGTGACGGTCCAGCATGAACATACTCGGAAGACTTGAGTGCAGTAGATTTTTGCCTGGAACCTGCCTTATTCATAAAGCTAGTAACCAAAAGTAACGAACAGTTAAGTGCATTCGACCTCTTACAAAGTCTCTGCAGGCATGACTTCCATGAAGTGTTTCGTAGTGTGAGTGTAACTTTAAGGATACACTGCATATTGCCGGCGACAGTTGCAAACTGTGAGCGATGATAAAGGAAACTGAATATAATTAAATGCTATCTGCGTTCAACAATGAGTCAGAAACGTCGGTCTGGCCTCGTGATCCTAGGCATTAAAAATAAAACTGCTTACGAGACGAACTTTCATGAGCTAGTAGATTCTTTCGCAGCAAAGAAAGCACGCCATGTAAAGTTGTAGCGAGACTAAAGAGAGAAAAAATGCTAGGTGCTAAGGATTGAAGAATGTGTACTATCTTGGTTGTCTGTACTGGTTGTATGCTTCCTATATTTAATTTTACGTCACAAAAAAGTGAAAGTTATTAAGTAACAGTTGAAGGGTTCTTATTCACCCGGTCACAAAAAATGGTATCAGTATATAACTGCGAGTTTTTTTAAAATTATTTATCTCAAACGTTCGAGGAGAGGAGGCGTTGCTATCAAGCTTCAGCCCCGGTTCGGATGCGTCGTAGATCCGAGACTGCAAAAAAATGGCTCTGAGCACTATGGGACTTAACATCTGAGGTCATCAGTCCCCTAGAACTTAAAACTACTGAAACCTAATTAACCTAAGGACATCACATACATCCATGCCCGAGGCAGGATTCGAACCTGCGACCGTAGCGGTCGCGAGGTTCCGGACTGAAGCGCCTAGAACCGCTCGGCCACACCGGCCGGCCCGAGACTGCACCCACCGTATACGAAAAGTGAGGAACAGAGTCGTAGAAGTGCAAATCCGAGGTTTCATTAATGATCCAAAACCTAAGGGTACTGGTTTTTGGTAATACATCTTCGTAATTTGAGTTCAGTTACTGATTATTGGCGTGTAGTAGAGTAATAATACAACATATAGAGTATTAAATGCGGTATGCGGTGCTAACAAGATTTTCTCGATTGCAGCACTCTTAAATGTGAATAGAATATTAGTTGGTGTTGGGACAGCAACCAGCCACAAATTTAATTTCAGTTCCTTTATTTAAAGGGTACCTTTACCGGTTTCGAATCGTTATGATTGATCTTCAGACGGTTTACACGCTTTACATGTAACATGTGGTACGTTTTTTACAGATTAACTGTCCTCAAATAGAGATATATATTTATAAGCACGCCAAACACAGATGATTCCGTTACAGATTTTAGTTGGATGTGACTTACGTGAAATGTCGGTTTGGAGTATTTGTTTTCATAACTTTCGTCCAACAGATGTGTATACATTCGCACTGCATTCTTATTGTTGCACACGTAAATTTTTCTCACTGAACACTTTAGATTTGTCACTGAAAAGATTTCTACTACGTACCACATGTTTTGATACATACTGGTACAAACAAAGAGGTTACAAACATATGACTATCAAAGATGCTATGATATATCGTAACATTTGAAGATGTCCTATGTTTGGAAAAGGATCATATATTCACTTCAGCAACTGAAATGCTTTTTACACTAGTACAGAGACATTGATACTGTTACATTAATTATAAAGTTGTTCCTCTCTCTCTCTTTTTTTAGTGTTACATATAAATATGTATTATTTATATTTTAGGACAATTAAACTGTAAAAAAAAAAACGTACCACATGTTATAAGGAGAGCGTGTAAACCGTCTGAAGATCAATCATAACGATTCGAAACCGGTAACGGTACCCTTTGAATAAAGGAACTGAAATTAAATTTGTGGCTGGTTGCTGTCCTAACGCCAACATTTGTCTTCAAATAACAGCC
Organism: Schistocerca nitens; assembly: GCF_023898315.1. Classification (NCBI taxonomy): domain Eukaryota; kingdom Metazoa; phylum Arthropoda; class Insecta; order Orthoptera; family Acrididae; genus Schistocerca; species Schistocerca nitens. Next base: position 538,499,841 of record NC_064621.1, on the reverse strand, counting down.
ACGGTCTCTAACAATGTCATCATATGACAAAATTGCATATAATATTAGTTCCTAAGTATATGACCAAGCTGTACCCTGTAACAGTTTCTCACATTTGGAAAAATCTCGCTTTCGCGGAGCAATTTTTGTAATTTCAGAAACAGACTGCAGCACAAAAAGTGAATGGTACCATTCCACAACGGAATAAGAAAATACATTGGTGTCCAAAATTAAAGGAAGAAACGGAAATTTTGCAAAGTTGCGTTTACTTTGCCTCAAAACAGTATAAACAGATGGCAGTAACGTAGAAACAATGTAAAGAACACAGAACGTAAACAACTGCAACATGCAAAACGGTAAACGAAAATGTTCTTCGTTTTTTCCAGCTTAACTGATTTGCACACAATTAGGGACCCTCCTCGATATCAGTCTCTTTCCACAATGTTTGTGTTCCAAAACGATGTTCTTCGTTTCCTACAGATGCGAATCAGCGTGGAATCACTCACCAGACCAAATCTGGATTCATCTGTGAAAACAACATTGGCCCACTGATCGACCGCCCAGGTGGCATCTAGATGACTACACTCTAGACGTTCCCTTCTGTGAAGATGCGTCAGAGGTACACATACAGCAGGTTTCCGAGAATAAAGGCCACTCTGCAGAAGCCTTTTGTACGCCGTTTGCCTCGACACAGCGGGTCCAGTGGATGCTGCGAGATCACATGCCAGTTGCCGTGCAGTACTAAGGCGGTACCGTCGTGCCCTTACAGCCGAATAATGGTCCTGCGTGACAGATGTCACGCATGACGGCCCTGCCCTCTTCTTCGGGATACTGTTTCCGCCTCTATAAACTGTCGCCACGTTCGAGAAACAACAGCACGATTCACATTGAGTCGTCGAGCACATGAGTTTGCGACTGTCAAAGTGGTTCAAATGGCTCTAAGCACTACGGGACTTAACATCTGAGGTCACCACTCCACTAGACTTAGAACTACTTAAACCTAACTAACCTAAGGACATCATACACATCCATGCCCGAGGCAGGATTCTAACCTGCGACCGTAGCAGCAGCGCGCTTCCGGACTGAAGCACCCAGATCCGCTCGGCCACAGCGGCCGGTTTGCGACTGTCCTGCTTCCATTGCTGTTATGGCCTTCCACCACCCACAGTTTTGTAGTTCTCTGTGCCATACTGCACCGTCTATGACAGTGTACACAGCGATTGTGGATGTGAATATACGGGGCAAACACTAGCCCGTTTGATAGTTCCCATGATGTCATCGTTGGTGTGATTTCCGTTGACCGGAATGCCATCTTCCGTGCCGAAAACGGTCGTACGGGCATCTGTAAACAGTTTGTATGATTATATCGTGAATTAGACACTGAAAGGGGAAACAGCGGTTTGTTGCTTTAATTTTGGACACCAGTGTATATTAAATTTCTATTACTGGATTGGCTACGAATGAATGTGTGTAAATGGTTCCAAGGTTCAACACTCTCCCCAACTGAAAGTAGAGAGCTTCTGAAATGTGGTGCTACAGAAGGATACTGAAGATTAGATAAGGAGGTCGGAAAATTAGTGAAGACGTTGAAACGTCCCCTTTGAACAATTATACAAGACTGTGCTTAAACTGACACACAATATTTTCAGCGCAACGCAATCTGACTTTCAAAAATCCCTACAAAAGAATGGCCCTGACTAACATTAACCTATACGTTTCACAAATCACTTACCTCACAAAAATCTTCGTTACTCGAGCTACTGCAATACAGCGAGTGCCACTACTGCCAGCTAAATAAAAGATTCAAACTACTGAAGGCACTAACTACTGATAGGCATAGTTAGCAAATGAAAGATTTTAATAGAGAACAAACAATGTATTTACCTTATTAGTGTTGAAAAATCATAATATACATAGCAGTTCATGACATCCAGTCTTACAAATTTCAAAACTCCGCCATTTCTCTCCCCACATCCACCACTACTGGCGGCTCACCTCCAACTGCGCAACGCTACGCGCTGTTAACATCCAGCTGCCCAACACTACAATGGCGAATATTACAACAATGCCACCCAGCCACAGACTGAACACAGCACAGCCAGTGACTTTCATATAGAGCGCTACATGGCGTTACCAATATAAAAACCTAAACAGCCTACTTACAACGTGCTGGATCGAATCGGTGGGGTAAGAGTTTTAATGTACAATGTCACAAAAAGAAGGAATAGACTTATAAAACGGATTCTGAGGCATCGAAGAGTAGTTAATTTGGTAATGGGAGGAGTGTGTGGCAGGGGGAGCTTAGAAACTGTAGAGGGAGATCTGGGCTGGAGTCCAGCAAAGGGGTTCAAGCGGATGTGTATTGCAGTAGTTACGCAGAGATGGAGAGACTTGCGCGGGAAGCACTGGAGTGGAGATCTGCATCAAACCAGTCTTCAGACTGAGGACTATAGCAAGAAACATGTCTATCCGAGATTGCGCTCCGTTTCAACGGACCTACTCGTTGATGGGACGTTAAAGCCTAATCTAATCTTCTTTGTTGAACTTCTTCTGCAACAAAAGCTAACTAAAAATAACGATCGCGTGAGGGTTGTGGAGCAGATCTACCAGCACTGCAATAATGTGGGTGGTAGTGGTGGAGCACTGCGCAGTAATGTGTGGGAGTATGGAACCTTGACGCACCAGACGAAAAAGTCTTTCTCTGCTGGGTTTGTCAGTGCAGTTTCGGCTGCACACGGAGCGTTAACCATTCATTTTGATGTTAGCGTAGGTAAAGCGGGGCTACTTCTCCTCTGTGTCACTGCACTACAGATTATGTGTGACAACATGTGAGAAGGTCAAGTATTGCGTTAAAAATCGATTGTAATTATTTATTGAGCTTCTCCGGAGCCAGTCAGAAACAGAAACAGAGGTCTTACATAGAGTGTGTCACAGCGCATATACACTCCTGGAAATTGAAATAAGAACACCGTGAATTGATTGTCCCAGGAAGGGGAAACTTTATTGACACATTCCTGGGGTCAGATACATCACATGATCACACTGACAGAACCACAGGCACATAGACACAGGCAACAGAGCATGCACAATGTCGGCACTAGTACAGTGTATATCCACCTTTCGCAGCAATGCAGGCTGCTATTCTCCCATGGAGACGATCGTAGAGATGCTGGATGTAGTCCTGTGGAACGGCTTGCCATGCCATTTCCACCTGGCGCCTCAGTTGGACCAGCGTTCGTGCTGGACGTACAGACCGCGTGAGACGACGCTTCATCCAGTCCCAAACATGCTCAATGGGGGACAGATCCGGAGATCTTGCTGGCCAGGGTAGTTGACTTACACCTTCTAGAGCACGTTGGGTGGCACGGGATACATGCGGACGTGCATTGTCCTGTTGGAACAGCAAGTTCCCTTGCCGGTCTAGGAATGGTAGAACGATGGGTTCGATGACGGTTTGGATGTACCGTGCACTATTCAGTGTCCCCTCGACGATCACCAGTGGTGTACGGCCAGTATAGGAGATCGCTCCCCACACCATGATGCCGGGTGTTGGCCCTGTGTGCCTCGGTCGTATGCAGTCCTGATTGTGGCGCTCACCTGCACGGCGCCAAACACGCATACGACCATCATTGGCACCAAGGCAGAAGCGACTCTCATCGCTGAAGACGACACGTCTCCATTCGTCCCTCCATTCACGCCTGTCGCGACACCACTGGAGGCGGGCTGCACGATGTTGGGGCGTGAGCGGAAGACGGCCTAACGGTGTGCGGGACCGTAGCCCAGCTTCATGGAGACGGTTACGAATGGTCCTCGCCGATACCCCAGGAGCAACAGTGTCCCTAATTTGCTGGGAAGTGGCGGTGCGGTCCCCTACGGCACTGCGTAGGATCCTACGGTCTTGGCGTGCATCCGTGCGTCGCTGCGGTCCGGTCCCAGGTCGACGGGCACGTGCACCTTCCGCCGACCACTGGCGACAACATCGATGTACTGTGGAGACCTCACGCCCCACGTGTTGAGCAATTCGGCGGTACGTCCACCCGGCCTCCCGCATGCCCACTATACGCCCTCGCTCTAAGTCCGTCAACTGCACATACGGTTCACGTCCACGCTGTCGCGGCATGCTACCAGTGTTAAAGACTGCGATGGAGCTCCGTATGCCACAGCAAACTGGCTGACACTGACGGCGGCGGTGCACAAATGCTGCGCAGCTAGCGCCATTCGACGGCCAACACCGCGGTTCCTGGTGTGTCCGCTGTGCCGTGCGTGTGATCATTGCTTGTACAGCCCTCTCGCAGTGTCCGGAGCAAGTATGGTGGGTCTGACACACCGGTGTCAATGTGTTCTTTTTTCCATTTCCAGGAGTGTAGATGCCAAGAGAGAGCACAGCTTGAGAGCGTACTGTGCGACGGAGACGGGGAACGCTTTGGCGACGCCGCAAACTATTCTTCGTGTCTCTCATCAAGGTCAGTTCACAGTCAACGGAGAGCACGGAAACGTAAACGTCAAATGAACAGCGCAAATGTCAGAGATTCTAACTGCCATACATAACATTTGTTAGGAGAATCAAAAAACAATGTATCTCTTTTTATGCACAAGTTATTTGTATCTAAAAAAATTTAGAAGGTATAATGAAACCACACCACAGCTTCGTACAAAGACCATGGGCCATGTAGTTGGAACAAGTACAGGAACATGTAGTAGAGTACCGAGAACACAAAGTCACTGGAAATGCGTTTTGTGATCATGGTGCACTTAGAATCTTTGACATATCGCTCTTCAGATACGGTGTGTTCACACTACACAGAGAATCAGTACATTGTTACTTCGCATGGAAGTAGAAAGAAGGGCGAGTGTCGATATTAGGTACCACCCGTTATAGAAAAAATGGTTCAAATGGTTCTGAGCACTATGGGACTTAATATCTGAGGTCATCAGTCCCCTAGAACTTAGAACTATTTAAACCTAACTAACCAAAGAACATCACTCACATCCATGCCCGAGGCAGGATTCGAACCTGCGACCGTAGGAGTCGCGCGTTTCCGGACTGAAGCGCCTAGAATCGTTCGGCCACCGCGGCCACCCGTTATACAGATCAGAACACTGATTCACAATTAAGGAAATAACAATGATAGTAGAGCTTACTAATGGCAAAAGCAAAGTTGATAACGAATGTTCTTGACACTGAGAGTGTGGTGAGTGTTCTACGCCGCTGACAAGTGAAAGACTAGAAAAAAGCGTAGTTATAACAATTCCAGACATCAACATGAAATTACTCGAGAAAATATACAAAACAAGCATATGAAAAGATATTGACAAGAAAATACTTAGCACATTTTTACAAATTCCATTCCGTTTTGTTTTCTTTCTAATTACTAACTCAGTTGAAAGACAACTATATTTTTCACCTTCGTTAGACGTGTCCATTTCACTGTCGATGGTGGTTTTTTAAAGAAAGTCGTTTCATCTACAAGTTCCTATTCGCTCACAGTGCAGGTATTTTCTTTGTTCTGATGCTGTAAGACCTAAATAACTTCTCTCGATTTCGGATATTCGGCCTCTTTCGTGGATGGATACTCACAGAAAGAAATTCCAAGTCATCATGCTACGTTCTCAATGTGTCACGAGAGATATGATTGATTATTAGTTCTACATATGATGACTACATTGATCATTGGTAGTACAACGAGCAACGTTCACTATAGGGGGTGTTACAAATTGTTTAACTAGGAGGATGGGTGGTAGGAAATACCAATGCATCTAGATCTACCTATGCACTCATAGGCAATATTCAGGACTTATGATTGATTAGTAATGCTAAATATGATGCCTACATTGCTCTGATATGATCGTCGAAAAGACACCGAAGCACGGAGAGGTACTACCACAACATGAGTTTTCGAGACGAAACTGGGTTAGCCTTAGAAGCTAGTACAGAATGCCACTCTGCCCCAACAAATTTCAACGTAAATTCTTTCTGTCTGCGAATCCTTGGCGGTGGCTCAAATTCTCTTCTGTTGATTGTACGGGTTAATGCTGCTTCCGAAATACTGCGTGGGATGCCTTGACGTATCGTTCAGTGACGTACAGTGTGAATAGACTGCCTCGTACATGTCTTGCTGTTTGGCATGCCACCTTACATTTTGCCTCATGTAGGAAGGAACGCAGAATAGTTGCCACCGTTCTGTGCATCTCCCTCCATTAACAGCGGACAGCTAATGAAAGGCATTTTCTTTCAGAGCGCCTAGTCTTCCTCTATCACCAATAGCCGATAATTTATCTCATTTGTCTAACAACTCCTCGGTAGTTGCAGGAGCACAGACATATTTAAAAATATTGTACCATTACAAATTCTGCTATTATCCGTAATGGAGTTGTTCCAGAGCTTGGACATTTCAGATCTGTAACATGTAACTTCCAGTTCAGAACCTTGTTGATAGGCGATTATATATTACGAATTTACTTCCAGTACCTTTTGAATTTCGCGAAAATGACAAATATCAGTGAGAAAAATCGTGGTCAACATCTTCAAGAAGTTGAGTCGACTGTTCAGCATCTCGAAACAGGCTCAGTGGAAAGACTTGCTCTATTGCTGTGCAGCAACAGTTTCAGTTTCAGAAGATCTGGCCAGCTGAGAACGCCTTTTGCACATTCACTCACCAAACATCAAAAGCATAAAGTATCAAAGTAGCATCTGTTGGTATTTTCTGTGACCTATCTAAGGCATTTCACTGAGTGAATCACAATATTCTCCTAGACAAATTGAGGTTTTATAGAACTGGTAGTATAACCAACCAGTGGATAAAGCCATATGAAGCCAAAAGAAAGTCGAACTTAATAATTCAACCAATGCAGATGAGATTCTTCTGACTAAGGAGACATTACGTTTGGGGTTCCACAGGGCTCAATTTTATTTCCACTATTGTTTCTCATATATGTAAACGACCTTTCCTCCAATTCATAACAAGCAGAATTTGTTCTTTTTATGGATGACGCTTGTTTTGTAATTAATCCAAACTTACATACAGCATCAGAAGAAATAGTAAACAGTGTTCTATTCAGTGGATTTCTGCTAACGGTCCTCTATAAAAAGGATGAAAAATACTTAGTTTTGCACATCTCAGTATGCTACATCAGTGATAAGTGTAACACTTGATGGGGAAATATTAACAAGGGAGGAGATGTAAAATGTAAGGTGTCGATATTGATGAGAATTTAAACCTCAAAAATGACATTTTGGAAGTCCTAAAATTACTTAGTTCAGCCACATTTTCACTTAGAATCATTGAAAAGTTTATGGAGAAACTTGTCACTAATTAGAAATTTTATGCATATTCTAATTTAGTATTGTCAAATGGAATAGTGGAATAGAGTTCCAAGGTAACATATCTTTCAGAAAGAAAATCTTTCGTTTTCAGAAACGGGCCATAAGAATAATGTGTGGTGTCACACACTATTGTGCTGTAGACATCTATTTAAGGAGTTAAGCATATTGACTATTGCATCACAGTATATTCCTTCATGAAGTTTGCTGCAAATCATACACTGCAGTTCAAAAGAAATGATGATGTAGATAATTACAACACAACAAAAAAATTACGTTCATTATTTAGAATTAAGGTTGTCTATAGCACGAGGTGGGACACACAATGTTTCCACCAAAATTTTTTATGTAAAATGTCTGACAGACGATAAAAACAGATTTGAGAACAATCTCAGAAAGTTTCTCTATGACTTCAGTTTCAATTTTGTAGAAGAATTTCAGTTTTAATGTCGTTTGAAAAGGCGGCGGTTAGGAATTACTGACTCACATTTGCATTAAAACAAAATGGCCAAGTGTGATTAGGTCTAACTCACTGAGGGTTCCACACAATCTTAATTATCTGTACATGTAGAATCTTAACGATTTTTGGCTGTTATCGATATCGATACTGGCCAGATATGGGTCGTGGTAATTCCAAGATTGTAACAAAATCTGTGAGTAGTTCCGCAGACTAGTCTGGACATACCAAAAGGAGCGAGCAGAGGATTTCAGCCTATGTATGTAGAGACAGAAGCTGTATTAACACATCTTTTACTTACTTACTAAAACACTATGACAAATTACATTTTGTGTTTGCATACAGCAGTGTTCGTCTATTACACTTTTGACGGATGACCATTGCAATGTATGTTCAAATCTCAAAAGATACCTTTCATGTTATATATTTACAATTTAACAAGTTTCAGATTTTTTACTTTACTTGTATTGATAAACCTTGCTTCTTGACGAATTTCGTCGTTTATGTCAACAGGAAGTACCCTATAGGTTTTGATTAGCAGGTCTGTGAGTATCAGAATATGTGACATGAAAGACCGTATCTTTTCGCTGCATTGACTTAGAAGCTTACAGGTTTCCCGCTGCTGAGGGACCGCAGACCTTAGTATGTGATATAAATTTGAACTTGATACGCCAAATTGTTCCAGAGAAAACGTGCCTTAACAAACGGACAGACAAAAAGAAATATGGATAAAAAAATGACAAAAAATTTTTTTCGTGCAACACAATTACAGATTAACAGTTTTCGAATTCTTACCTTTACTTTTACTGTGAATCCTTGATTCTTGCCAAATTTCATGATTATAGGTCAACGGGACACAATCTATAGATTTTGATGAGTGAGTTTTCGAGTATCAAAATATGTGCCCTAAATGGCCATATCTTTTGATTGAAGTGGCTTAGCAGCATAAAATTTTTACACCTCCAAGAGACCGTAGACCTTAATATGTGACATACATTTGAACTCGATACGTCTACTTGTTCGTGAGAGATATAGTCGTTAACAGTGGGACAGGCAGACAGACGGCAACAAAATTATATTATAAGCATTCCGTATTTCCAGACTGAGACACGAAACGCTAAAGATAGAAGAAACCTTATAAATCGTAAGCGTGTGGTCAATATTTACAAATGAATATATAATGTGAATGCGAATGTAATCGAACAAATGGAACATGATGCTAAGTAACACAGGGTCCTCAAGAAGATAAGAACAGTTTCCCTCAAATCCATTCCAAGTTGATCAACATTTGTTACATTTGTCATCCCTTTGAACTTATAGCACAATGTATTGTAGCCAAACGAGCGTGACTGGTGTTTGTAGCAACATGGCTTGGCAATGTGGATTTTATATACTTGTAAGACTACTGTAGGCTACCGTGTCTGTCACAGGTAATCCTAGACTACAGTAGTGTTCGTAGCAGCTTTGATCAGTTAAGATCGTAACCGCGTTACATGCACGTTAGGCGTGTTACATACCCGTCGGCCATTACTTCATTTCGACAGCTTTATCTGCATTTGAGACCAGTGTTTTGTTAGATTTCCCTACAAACCACTAGCGGTGACCCGTCTAGAAACTGAGTGAGAATATACAAAGGGCTATGGGAAAATTTTGTTCTACATAGTTATTCTCCTGTTTGTTACTTAAAAATAAAGTGTATTTATAACAAAATTGAAAACGTCAATGTGTAACTCAGGTTTTATTCGAAAATTGTTGATTTGTAACGTGAAACAGAGGGATCGTGTAGTAAAAATAAAAAAGAAAACAATATCGATTTATCATATAACACTAGGAAACGAAATTTCTTCACAAAGGTAAAATTAAAAAGAAATTGCAAAGTAAAAACATATCAGGAATCACTTCAGTACTTGATGGAGCTCATTAACAACTTTCGCGCTTATCAGTAATAACAGGATAATGATGAGTCATGATCAAGAACGTTCTTCTACGTACAGATAAACAATAACAACCTAGATTCTTTTCATGTTCCTGCATATAAACTGTATTTGCATAAAATTTAATTGCTTTGGTTACATAAAAGCATAGATGTTACGCGCCCAGCTGATTTTTAATCCTTTTAAAATGCAATTTATATTTTTTAAGGATATAGAATACGTAATGGACTAACACTGAACAATGTTTGAAGCCAACTATGTGCCAAACTAACAAAAAACAAAGAGAAGTCGTCGGCGCGCAATTTCGCTCTTACACTTTCATTTACGTTTCTTCCCCAGCAAAGCTACGAATTCTATCGCTAATCTTACCATTTACTTAATCGTTTATGTGTTGCACCAAAACGACCGAACCGTAGTTTTGATAGACCGCAACTCTCCTCACTACCCCTCTGTAACAGTTCCTTAGCAAATCTTGCATCCCACGGTTCCGTATCACTCTTTCTGACGCCTTCTGAGTTGATACCCGCTGTAGTAGGTAATATAAATCACGTGATTACGTAGGCATTCCCGGCGTAATAAGTCTTGAAAGTCTCTTCGGGTTTGCTGCCGGATCCTAAAATCAACTTGACTCGATATTTCGGCGATCCAACTGTTCGCCATCTTCAGGAAAATGCCGAGTTGGATCGCCGAAATACCGAGTCAAGTTGGTTTTAGGATCCGGCAGCAAACCCGAAGAGACTTTCAAGAATATAAATCGCGACCCTGAGAGGTGACCCTCCCCAAAGCCTGGGACGCCCCTGAGGTGACTGGACACTGTGCCCTTCGCACTGTTCCGTTCTTCCCGGCTGCCAGCTGAGCTGGTCCCCTGGTGCAGGTGCCGCTGACGGAGGAGTGTGGCCCGTGGTTGTGATGATGGCCGCCCCGTTGGTGCCGTCGCTGCCGTCCTCGCCGCCCCCGCCGCCCCCACCGCCGCCGCCGCCGCCGCTGCCGGTGCCCGTGATCCGCACGTCGCCGGCGACGCCTGACGCCGAGCCCTGGGAAGGCAGCGCCGACTTCCTGGGGGCCGTGGCCGTCGCCTCAACGTCTGAGAGCTCCGTCTGTACACTCGCCGTGCCCGTCTGCGCCCACTGGCTGGACCCCTGCAGGTAAGGGCGGTGTACCGTACTCGCATGTGCAGTGATCGTAGCTCCACGTGCTGTGTTTCCACATCAGCCCTCCGGCACTGTGTTAAGTGCTGGGATACCCAAGCAGCCACGGAGCTTACACCCAAACCTCCAGATGTCAGACACTCAGATCGCTACCATACGCTGTATGTCGATAGCGTATCAACCAAATTTCCGATGTAGTTCGAAAAATGTGCTGTCGTCAAGCAGAACGGGCGTACACGTTAATTAAAAGTAACTCCAGAACAACGGAGCACAGGAAAAGTATAACAATGAGGAACTTGTATATACAGCTTCCGTGGGGAGCGTTAGATAGTCGTATCAAGGGTAGTGGGTTCATATCCCTATGATGATAAATTTTTTTACTGTACTATGCGTGTAGTGTTAAATGGGACTGTTAATTCTTCCGCACGTGTGATGCAACTGTTTCTTTATTCTACTATTCTGATTGCTAATGTTTATTCTGTGAAACTACAAATGCAGTAGCTGCTTCATCACGAGTGGTGTCTATTCTGTCACACATGTCAGACAGAACACCTCACCTGTCTATACAAATGTACTCTGTAGGTTTGCTACTTTCAACAAACTAAGCGAAAGGGGACTACCAAAAGAGTATGGCTACGAACTCCGACAATCGTTTTACAAGTCAGGAAAATGTTCTCTGTTATAACAGTTTCACGCGTAAACAGTTAAAAAATTGACGTCAGTGGGATTTGAACGCGGGACCATTAGCACGACGACCTCACGCTCTATCAACTTTCACACGCGAGATATGCAAAACAATTTCTCACAGGTACGCCTTTCCTCTGCTCCGTAATTGTGATGTTAATTCTAATTACCGTTTACGCATGTTCTACTGGACGACAGCACATAGCACGAACTAAATCGATGTTTGGGGGTGGTTGACACTCTATCTACATACAACATCTGGTACAGATATGAGGGTATTACATTTGGAGGTTTGGGTTTCAGAAGAATGTCTGCAAAGACTGAGGCGAGGAGTGCGGAAGCAGTCCTCCTACTCGCTCCAGCCCGTTCCGCAACTGCCCGTGATGTATGTTATTGGCCCTCCCAAAAACAGGGCACAATTTCCAGTAAACTTAATTGTCAGCCTAGTTGTCTTATGTTCCGTTTTAGTTTCTGTTTGCGAAACCAGTGTATAAGAGAGAAATTCTTGTGAAAAATGCATCCAGACATCACAATCCGATTGTAAGCAACAAAAAGGCAGAGAAAAACGTATCATTAACATTATAAGGAGTAGTTTGTGTTGTTGCCCCCGATGATGACTACACGAATATTTTGTCAGGATTTGTAAGTGGTGAGTCCTTGAGATACGGCAATACATGAACACTGAGAAGTAAGTTTAGACAGTTTTACTGACAATGGCAGATTCTAAAACACGAACGCTATGCATACGCATCATCACTGTGTCTGACATCCCAACGCCGGCTAATTACGGTCGTATCGAAAGGCTCCATGGTGAGCTAAGAAAAGAGACATATTCGCGCCCGAGGCCGCGCTAGTTAATACCGCGTGCTGCTGACGGCGGCTGGTCGCGTATCCTCTCTCCGTCGGACTGCGGCCGGACACACGTGTGCTGACCAAGCAAATTGTCAGCATTCCAGATAGGCCGGCTGGCGAGCGCGTGTTACGTACCGTACGGCTGCGTGCAACCCGTAGACCCTCACAACCTTCTCGTAATACTATAAAATGAAATGTGACTTAAGAGGACAAATGCATACGCAGTATGGTAGGTGTGTGTAAAGCAGGATGTGAAGTAGAAGCCTGGGCCGACATTTTGGAATTGACTGCCATCGATTCAGGAGATGACCACCAGGTGGCAGATATATCTTATTGTAACTTATGGTTCCATTTAAGTTGGTCCTGGCAGGTGGCTCCAGAGGTGAGAAAATGAGGTAAGTCTGGATTTTACTACTTACATGTAACATATCTGATATTTTGCTTGAACATTCTATAATGCAGAGTTTGAAAACAAGAATTAGCGAAGTACACGTTGTCACTATTGCATTTAAGCTTCACTTTCGAGTGGATATAATTGTTCCAGTCAGCAACTCCTAAAGCCAACAACGTCAAAATTGAAAGAAAATGGCGAGATGGGGCAAATCCCGCAGGTGTTTTTGGTTCAATCCCCGCAGCTCCTACAGTGTGGAAACCATTCTTCAATGATAACTCACAGCAGAATATAATATTCAACACACACACTGCGTGAACTTATGTAACCTGAAGATATAATTCCGCTGTCTAAATAAAGATTTAAGGGAAACTTTCTGGCAAAACATTGAAATCTGTGCTTTACACCCAGTAAAGAATGAATGGCAGAAGAAAAGCTTGCTACTGAGAAGGAAAGGTGTACCAAAGAAAGAAAAGACCATGCTATCGAAACAAAACTACGTAAGGTAGATTTCAGAAAACCAATACCAAAGAAAGAAGGAAAACAGATCAAACAGCGAGTTGTTTTTCGTCCAGAGACAGATTCAGACTCCTCACATCATGACAGTAGCCTACGTATACCTGGTGGATCACGCAAGCCGTCCTCCGTAGTTTTATGTTTTCCACATACGTTAACGAATTCACGTATAAGCGAACCTCCACCGAGTTGTGCCGCAGTCTGCGTGCGTTTTCTTCCTGATTCCTCTGTGCTAAGGTCGCGTAGCCGTCAGTTTGTAGTTTGGGTCAGGTATTACAAACAGGTAACAGCTGCAATGCACTGCAGCGAAGAGTACACAGATATGATACTGATCTATGGGAATACGCACAGCAATGCAGGTGCGGCCAGAAGACTGGATTCACAACGTCTTCCAGTGCGACGTCTTCCTTGTGCGCATGGTTTTAGACGTACAGAGATGCGTTTAGCAACCGAGGGAGCTTGGCAGGTACAACTTGTCGTGGAAAGGCACCCGCCGTTGCCCGCAACGTTATTGAGTATTATGGAGCACATCCCACGCACGGTAAGCATAGCTTACATGAAAATACCACGTACGTACGATGTAATAGTAAAAACAAAAGTGTTATCGTGCTATTGCATTTAGGTTGCAGTATTATTTTTACCTATAATTCAAATGGCTCTAAGCACTATGGGACTTCACGTCTGAGGTCATCAGTCCCCTAGACTTACAACTACTTAAACTTAACTACACATTCATGCCCGAGGCAGGATTCGAACCTGCGACCGTAGCAGCCGCGTGGTTCCGGACTGAAGCGCCTAGAAACGCTCGGCTACAGCGGCCGGCTACCTATAATAATAATAATAATAATAATACTATTATGGTCGTTATTATTAATAATATGAATTTCATTTGATCTCGCTCAGTAAAACCTATTTCTCGTCGTAATTAGGACAAAGAAAAGCTGAGGTGGAGCTGGGGCTATCGATGTGTTCGGTGCAAAGGATTCTGCAGGAACGAAAATGGCATCTCTTAACATGGACCTACACCAACAGCTGCATGGAAAAGATTTCCAAAATTGGGTATCGTTCTACAGGCGTCTCGTAAATAAAGTAGCCATAAATCAGGATTTCATCACGCAGATTTCATGGGGACATGAATGGTATTTCACTAATGACGCCGGCCCGAGTGGGCGAGCGGTTCTAGGCGCTACAGTCTGGAACCGCGCGACCGCTACGGTTGCAGGTTCGAATCCTGCCTCGGGCATGGATGTGTGTGATGTCCTTAGGTTAGTTAGGTTTAAGTAGTTCTAAGTCCTAGGGGACTGATGACCTCAGCAATTAAGTCCCATAGTGCTCAGAGCCATTTGAACCATTTTCACCAATGAGGCCACTGTCAACAGACACTATCTACATTACTGGGCTCCTGCAAATCCTCACTAGTTGCGACCACATTACATACAAGCGCACAGGGTTGTTAACGTATGATGCTGCATTCTAGGAGACCAAATCATTGGACCAGTTTCTTTGGCTTCCAGACTAACTGGTTGTTCCCCCGGGTCGCGCAGCATTGGGGACGGCGGTTATGGAATTTTTGTCCCTTTTACTCGTTTGACACGGAACCCATGGTTCCATGAAAACAGTGGGGTGAGAATCACCTCAAATAATTGATTTTATTTTTTTACACCAATGATGGACCTGTAACTGTTCCGAAACCATTCGTGTGCCCAATAAAAGATCATGGATTAAGCAACTGTCCTGCGGTTTGCTTATTTTTTTCAAAATGGGCTTTTACAGTCGCGGTTGCGCCATAAGAAGAACTCTTTGAGCATTAGAATAGCTCACAACTGCGGGGCCTTACCTCCACCTTCCCTGTCAGTATCAATAGACTGTCTGTGTAACAGCCACTGATAACATGGACACACAAATGAAGTATTCTGTAACGTTTTAGCTTTTATTTGGTATGGTGAAAGCGGTACTGATGGACAATGAAACCGGGTTGCAAGCTGTGATCTATCTGGGGAAGTTAACCGTGGATTACTGGGCAACTGTTTCATCAGGTATCTAGTCCAGGTTTACCAAATTCCCAAACAGACTAACATTAATGATAATCTTTTAATAGTCATACAACAACCGGTAATATATATATATATATATATATATATATATATATATATATATATATATATAAAGGAGAATTTAAATAAAAAGAAAGAAATCAGTTTATATTTGGAAATTTATTTTTAAGATTGGTCATGAAATTTCAGCATATTAAATTTTATTCGTAACAAGCTGGTGCCTTATTTAGGATGGTGAAAATCTTACGGAACACATCAAATATGGAGCCAAGATTGGGAGTCTGCATACAACACTGCATTCATAAAACAACACACAAAGAACGTTGAAACGCATGCAAGAGAAAGTTAACCACTACAAACAGATTCAAATTTTTACCCAAAGAAATTACGTTTGAAGCACAATCCTGTCCGTCATGTAATTACCACACACTGGTATACTAAATTCATATTAACTCTTTGTGAAATCTTCGCGAAAAGAATAGCTGAGGGCTACTTTGATGATTACACCACATGCTTCACGTGGTCAACTTGGTTTACACAAAGCGTATAACTCCACAATAATTTCGATAATTAAAATAAATTAGATCGAAAAGCAAATTACAAAAGAAAAACCTCGAACTGGTTACTAACGTCTTACTGTTAACCTGACGGGTCAAACAGTTATATAAGCACGTGGTACTGGTCTCACAAAGTACACCCCACGTGGGTTGAACATAAAGAAAAGTTGCTATATAGAAAATGTTGTCAAGACGAGACGTTATAATCACACAAGCATTTGCATTTAAGATTGATCTTAGTTAGAGTTACTGATCAACACGTGGTTCCACTTTACTCACAAAGTAGTAACAAAGCAACTACCGGAAAATAATATGAACTTCACACGAGAATTACACTATGCTGCAATTTAAGATAACCTTAGATATTTTAGAGCTAACCCGAAATAAAGGTGATTAAATTCTCAGTTAGGCTGAACTTAACAAATCCATTGTCCTACGGACTTAGCAGACACGCGCTTAGCCGGAGATCTTACCATTTCAGACGCTCGCCACCGCCAGACTGCAACTGCCTACTACCCGACCGCAACCGCCTACTCCCGAGCGTGCTTCCTGAGGGTGGCTCACAAAGACAAACGGAAGGGGCCAGAGGGGCAGCTTCCTATACCAACATGACAACGGACGGCCAGGACCATACTAAGAATAGAAACCTCTCTGCTTTAATGAAGCGTAGGTACCTGTTCCGACGTTGGTCCTACTGTTCTCTAGCAGACAGCCTTGTCTGCTACCCTCAAGCATGCAACTACAAACACATTTGATCATGCATCCTCTCACACAGAAGGGAAGGGGGATGACAGTATATTATCATATACAGTATATAACAGAAAGCGGATGTAGGTTCCGTATGAGACTGTGTGACATGAATTACATATAAACTGTGTTTTAAAGTGTAGTAGTGTGACAGATCGTTCTTGTTTACGTGTAAAAGTAACACGTTCCACTACTCAGTCTCCTCCCAGATAGTCAGAAACGCCACAGTAAATTTGGAAAAGGAATTTATGCCGTAAAAGACAACAAATTTGAGAAATTAAACATGAAAGGAATCCAACAGAGACCTTTCAATTCAACCAATAATATTTAAGAATCAGTACGTTGAATAGATGTCATGATTTAATGTAAAGGGTGTTTCGAAAATAGAGTGCATAATTTCAGGTGTGTGTTCCCCATACTTAGACAACAAAATAACTTCACTAGAACTTGCGCCCAGAATAGACTGGCTTCCAAGTTACGGCCTTCAAAACAGCGATATCGACTGAAAAATTGTTTTGTATGTGGCTCCTTGTGATCGTAGGAAGTTGATAGTTGATGGATGGAGAGACAACATCACAGTTGCAGTCTGCGTAAACCAGTTATGTTCGCCACTGATGCATATTAGGCACTGTATAAAATTAAAACACTTGATAATGGCACTTTAAGGCCGAAATCATGATCGTGTAAATCTAACACTGCAAATAAAAAACAGTCTAATGGCGGTACTGACTTTAAAGAAAAATAAATGTTGGCAGTGTACTGGCCTTCGCCTTGTGATTGGCGGAACGATGTGTGGGTATGTGAATGCAGTTCGCTTCCCACGCCGTTTGAGGAAACGTAATGGTAGCTCTGTTCTTAGCTTCCACTCTTAGGTAAAGCTGTGGGCTTTTGTTGACATTTCTCCAGGCCTCACGAGGCTCACACTGCTTTGAAAGGCGCTTCTCAAGTACTCTGGTTTAAGGGATATCTAAAGCAGCATTCTCGTGCGATCACTGTCCATGGGAGTTCCTGGTAGGAAACCTACAGGATTTTCGCCGTGAAACGTGCCGCCAGATTACAACAACTGGGAGGAACATGAGCTAAAATGCCAGAATTCACAGGCCCTGACCTTCCGTTCAGAAAGCTTACGAGAATACAACATATAATTGTTGTATGCTATATTTTGTCGCTTAGCGATGTGTGACAAACAGTATCCTCACAAGGTGTCGAGGCCAAGCACTTGGGCGACATCCATCTATATCCATCGATCAGGAAAATATATTTGATTCAAGTACCAGCGAGCAGCACAACTTGTGTGCAGGGGTGCCATTAGGCAAGAAGCGAGCTTCTTTAAGAATGAACAGTGGAGTGTCTTAAAAAGAAAAGATATGGTGTGTTCCAGGATGTTCGTGTGCACGTGTAAGTACATGTGGTCCAACTAACCGATCACCAAAGAATCTGGCTAAATGTTGCGGGAGAACTGCACATAGTGGCGGGGTGGAACAACTGCATGTGAGTTCCCATGTGTCTGTACATGCTGATCGTGAAAGTTTGTAATGCTGTATCATGTGAACCGTGCTTCATCTGTGCATAGTATTAAGGCAACAAAGTTCGGATTTGTAGAAGAACCACTGGTAGAACATAACAAGTTCAGTGTAATTTGCTGGTGATAGGGCCTGTACACGTTGCAAACGATAAGGATACAGTTGTCGCTCTTGCAACAGTCTCCAGAGAGTCGTATCAAGACTATTCACTTCTAATGATAACCTCCATGTGCCGATAGGATGAATGGTGTGCACAATAACTCATCCGAGTTCTAGATCTTGGTCGTCCCCTCTCCAGACAAGGAGACATAAACTTGACATGAGTGCACAGACGGCGATGGAGCCGTTCAGATGTCTTCCATTCTGGACCCTCTTCTGGTAAAAACGACTAGCGAGCGCAACACTGCAGTCCGCCTTACCGTGCATGAAGTGCACTTCTGCCTCCTCCCCATTTCACTACATATCGAACGTTAAGCACTACGCTCAATGTGCCCTCCTAGGAATTAACTGTCCTGTTAATACACTCCTGGAAATGGAAAAAAGAACACATTGACACCGGTGTGTCAGACCCACCATACTTGCTCCGGACACTGCGAGAGGGCTGTACAAGCAATGATCACACGCACGGCACAGCGGACACACCAGGAACCGCGGTGTTGGCCGTCGAATGGCGCTAGCTGCGCAGCATTTGTGCACCGCCGCCGTCAGTGTCAGCCAGTTTGCCGTGGCATACGGAGCTCCATCGCAAACACTGGTAGCATGCCGCGACAGCGTGGACGTGAACCGTATGTGCAGTTGACGGACTTTGAGCGAGGGCGTATAGTGGGCATGCGGAAGGCCGGGTGGACGTACCGCCGAATTGCTCAACACGTGGGGCGTGAGGTCTCCACAGTACATCGATGTTGTCGCCAGTGGTCGGCGGAAGGTGCACGTGCCCGTCGACCTGGGACCGGACCGCAGCGACGCACGGATGCACGCCAAGACCGTAGGATCCTACGCAGTGCCGTAGGGGACCGCACCGCCACTTCCCAGCAAATTAGGGACACTGTTGCTCCTGGGGTATCGGCGAGGACCATTCGAAACCGTCTCCATGAAGCTGGGCTACGGTCCCACACACCGTTAGGCCGTCTTCCGCTCACGCCCCAACATCGTGCAGCCCGCCTCCAGTGGTGTCGCGACAGGCGTGAATGGAGGGACGAATGGAGAAGTGTCGTCTTCAGCGATGAGAGTCGCTTCTGCCTTGGTGCCAATGATGGTCGTATGCGTGTTTGGCGCCGTGCAGGTGAGCGCCACAATCAGGACTGCATACGACCGAGGCACACAGGGCCAACACCCGGCATCATGGTGTGGGGAGCGATCTCCTACACTGGCCGTACACCACTGGTGATCGTCGAGGGGACACTGAATAGTGCACGGTACATCGAAACCGTCATCGAACCCATCGTTCTACCATTCCTAGACCGGCAAGGGAACTTGCTGTTCCAACAGGACAATGCACGTCCGCATGTATCCCGTGCCACCCAACGTGCTCTAGAAGGTGTAAGTCAACTACCCTGGCCAGCAAGATCTCCGGATCTGTCCCCCATTGAGCATGTTTGGGACTGGATGAAGCGTCGTCTCACGCGCTCTGCACGTCCAGCACGAACGCTGGTCCAACTGAGGCGCCAGGTGGAAATGGCATGGCAAGCCGTTCCACAGGACTACATCCAGCATCTCTACGATCGTCTCCATGGGAGAATAGCAGCCTGCATTGCTGCGAAAGGTGGATATACACTGTACTAGTGCCGACATTGTGCATGCTCTGTTGCCTGTGTCTATGTGCCTGTGGTTCTGTCAGTGTGATCATGTGATGTATCTGACCCCAGGAATGTGTCAATAAAGTTTCCCCTTCCTGGGACAATGAATTCACGGTGTTCTTATTTCAATTTCCAGGAGTGTATATTCTGTTATGGTATCTATCTGGAGAAAGAAAAACGTTCTCTTTTGAAGGCCACAATTCGGAAACCAAACATTTTTTCGAACATGTCAGGGATTCTTTATTTTCTACTTATGGGAAATAAAAATGTGAAATTTTACGTACTAGTTTTGAAACTGTCTATATTTACATAGCTTAAAAAGCATCATTTACAGTCATAATGTCGATGTAACTTCACTCTTGAAAATGTTTCCAGTGTGGCACGTGCTCTTCTATGTTCTGTGACCGTGCCACAACCAGTGTCCCACTTACTGCGTAACGGACACGATCATTCTTCCCAGCAAATAACAATACCAGCCAGGTAGTATCAAATACGGTACGCGACACGGGCGCTCATACACGGTACCGCTCCGACTAGTGGTTCAAAATGGCTCTAAGCACTATGGGACTTAACATCAGAGGTCAACAGTCCTCTAGACTTACAACTACTTAAACCGAACCAACCTAAGGACATCACACATATCCATGCCCGAGGCAGGATTCGAACCTGCGACCGTAGCAGCAGTGCGGTTCCTGACTGAAGCGCCTAGAACCGCTCGGCCACTGCGGCCGGCTCGACTAGTGGTGCCGGGGTACCTGTTACTGGTACTGCATTGTCAGGCAGTGTCGAATGGGAAACTCCAAGTGCCTGAGCACTTCACGTTGGTGGTAACGGGTAGATACATGCACTGCATGTGAAGCAACACCTTTAGTATTTTGTATTGCGCTTACGTCCTCTCCAGCTGTCGAACTGTGTACCCACAGTAGCTAGATGCCAATACACACAACAGAAAATAGTGATGGTTGCACATGCGAATGTCCACTCTACCCTTCCAGCAGAAAGTGGCTAGCTGTGAAGTGTACTCCATTCGACACTGCCCAACTGTTGCAGTTCCAGGGCAACCTGGCACAGCTAGTGTCTGAGTACCGGTGTCATGTGTCCAATTTGATCCCGACTGACTGTCAATTACACCAGTAGCCATGATTTGTTTGAAGTAGTTGAAGAGCGACCTGCTTCCACACAAGAAAATCTAGTGACGGCAACACTTACCATCCCTTTGATAAGATCCAGATATAACCTATTTTCCCACAAAGTAAAAAGTCTCTCCTAAACGAACAATAAATGAAAAAAAAATACTCAGAGAAATTAAATAATAACTTGCTGTTCAGTTATGCACTTTTGTTCAAGCTGCCATGAATTATGTACAGTGTAGAATTTTTTAAAGAAACGAATTATAAGAATCAAATTCAACGAAAATGTTAGCACTCTTCATCTGTTTCAAATTATGACGCTAGTTCTTAAATTATTTCCTCTGGTATTTTGTACCAATATCGTAACCTATCAAAGATAAGGTCATGTTTCGTGCTGTACTGACACCAGTTTCCTCCCTTTACTATAATATCCTACCACTGACCGTGTTCTAGTGGCATAAAACGAAACTCGGTGGTTATCCCCTTAGTTGACAATGTTTAGAGCATTATGGGCAGTAACTCCAACTACACTCCTGGAAATGGAAAAAAGAACACATTGACACCGGTGTGTCAGACCCACCATACTTGCTCCGGACACTGCGAGAGGGCTGTACAAGCAATGATCACACGCACGGCACAGCGGACACACCAGGAACCGCGGTGTTGGCCGTCGAATGGCGCTAGCTGCGCAGCATTTGTGCACCGCCGCCGTCAGTGTGAGCCAGTTTGCCGTGGCATACGGAGCTCCATCGCAGTCTTTAACACTGGTAGCATGCCGCGACAGCGTGGACGTGAACCGTATGTGCAGTTGACGGACTTTGAGCGAGGGCGTATAGTGGGCATGCGGGAGGCCGGGTGGACGTACCGCCGAATTGCTCAACACGTGGGGCGTGAGGTCTCCACAGTACATCGATGTTGTCGCCAGTGGTCGGCGGAAGGTGCACGTGCCCGTCGACCTGGGACCGGACCGCAGCGACGCACGGATGCACGCCAAGACCGTAGGATCCTACGCAGTGCCGTAGGGGACCGCACCGCCACTTCCCAGCAAATTAGGGACACTGTTGCTCCTGGGGTATCGGCGAGGACCATTCGCAACCGTCTCCATGAAGCTGGGCTACGGTCCCGCACACCGTTAGGCCGTCTTCCGCTCACGCCCCAACATCGTGCAGCCCGCCTCCAGTGGTGTCGCGACAGGCGTGAATGGAGGGACGAATGGAGACGTGTCGTCTTCAGCGATGAGAGTCGCTTCTGCCTTGGTGCCAATGATGGTCGTATGCGTGTTTGGCGCCGTGCAGGTGAGCGCCACAATCAGGACTGCATACGACCGAGGCACACAGGGCCAGCACCCGGCATCATGGTGTGGGGAGCGATCTCCTACACCGGCCGTACACCACTGGTGATCGTCGAGGGGACACTGAATAGTGCACGGTACATCCAAACCGTCATCGAACCCATCGTTCTGCCATTCCTAGACCGGCAAGGGAACTTGCTGTTCCAACAGGACAATGCACGTCCGCATGTATCCCGTGCCACCCAACGTGCTCTAGAAGGTGTAAGTCAACTACCCTGGCCAGCAAGATCTCCGGATCTGTCCCCCATTGAGCATGTTTGGGACTGGATGAAGCGTCGTCTCACGCGGTCTGCACGTCCAGCACGAACGCTGGTCCAACTGAGGCGCCAGGTGGAAATGGCATGGCAAGCCGTTCCACAGGACTACATCCAGCATCTCTACGATCGTCTCCATGGGAGAATAGCAGCCTGCATTGCTGCGAAAGGTGGATATACACTGTACTAGTGCCGACATTGTGCATGCTCTGTTGCCTGTGTCTATGTGCCTGCGGTTATGTCAGTGTGATCATGTGATGTATCTGACCCCAGGAATGTGTCAATAAAGTTTCCCCTTCCTGGGACAATGAATTCACGGTGTTCTTATTTCAATTTCCAGGAGTATATTTCCTCTGGTATTCTGTACCAATATCGTAACCTATCAAAGATAAGGTCATGTTTCGTGCTGTACTGACACCTGTTTCCTCCCTTTACTACAATATCGTACCACTGACCGTGTTCTAGTGGCATAAAACGAAACTCGGTGGTTATCCCCTTAGTTGACAATGTTTAGAGCATTATGGGCAGTAACTCCAACTAGTTCGGGATCCCAACGATATAACGCGCCAATTGTACAGACTCGCACTAGAATCCTGCAACAGTCACCACTGACCTTCTAATTTACCCCAATTTTTGTTTGTTAATGTCAATACGCATTGTTCAATTTAATTAGAATAGCTGTTAGCATGGATGACATAAAAGTAGATATCTTAGGTGTTGCGAAACTACTCAAATCACTTAAGAAAGGCAAGTCTTCCGGTCCAGATGGTATATCAATCAGGTTCCTTTCAGAGTATGCAGACACAATAGCGCCTTTCTTAGCAATCATATACAACCGCTCACTTCACGAGAGGTCTGTTCCTAAAGACTGGAAAGTAGCACAGGTCACACCAATATTCAAGAAAGGGAATAGGAGTAGCCCATTGAATTACAGACCCATATCACTGACCTCAATTTGCAGTAGGATTTTGGAGCATATACTGTACTCGAACATTATGAATCACCTTGAAGAAAATGAGTTATTGATACATAACCAACACGGATACACAAAATATCGTTCTTGCGCAACGCAGCTAGCTCTTTATTCCCATGAAGTAATGAGTGCTGTCGACAAGGGATCTCAGATCGATTCCGTATTCCTAGATTTCCAGAAGACTTTTGATACCGTTCCTCACAAGCGACTATTAATCAAATCTTTTCCATATGGAGTATCGTCTCAGTTGTGTTACTGGATTCGTGATTTCCTCTCAGAGAGGTCACAGTTCGCAGTGATAGACGGTAAATCATCGAGTAGAACAGAAGTGATATCTCGCGTACTGCAAGGTAGTGTCATAGGCCCTCTGCTGTTCCTGATTTACATAAATAATCTAGGTGATAATCTGAGGAGCCCCCTCAGATTGTTTGCAGATGACCCTGTAATTTATCGTCTAGTAAAATCATCAGACGATCAATTCCAATTACAAAATGATCTAGAGAGAATTTCTGTGTGGTGCGGAAAGTGGCAATTGGCAATAAACAAAGAAAAGTACTAAAAGAAATCCGATAAATTGTGGATATAAGATGAATCATACGGATCTGAGGGCTGTCAGTTTGACTGGATACCTAGGAATTACAATTACGAGCAACTTAAATTGGAAAGACCACATAGATAATATTGTGGGGAAGGCGAAACAAAGACTGCGCTTTGTTGGCAGAACACTTGTAAGATGCGACAAACCCACTAAAGAGACAGCCTACATTACACTTGTCCGTCCTCTACTGGAATACTGCTGCGCGGTATGGGATCCTTACCAGGTAGGATTGACGGAGGACATCGAAAAAGTACAAAGAAGGGCAGCCCGGTTCGTGTTATCGCGCAAAAGGGGTGTGAGTGTCACTGATCTGATACGCGAGTTGGGGTGGCAGTCACTGAAACAAAGGCGGTTTTCTTAGCGGCGAGATCTATTTAGGAAATTTGAATCACCAACTTTCTCTTCCGAATGCGAAAATATTTTGTTGACACACACCTACGTAGGGAGAAATGATCATCATAATAAAATAAGAGAAATCAGAGCTCGAACGGAAAGATTTAGGTGTTACTTTTTCCCACGCGCCATTCGAGAGTGGGATGGTAGAGAAGTAGTATGAAAATGGTTCGATGAACACTCTGCCAGGCACTCAAGTGTGAATTGCAGAGTAACCATGTAGATGTAGGTAGATGTAGATGTAGAAAAGAGTGTACCAAAAAATGGTTCAAATGGCTCCGAGCACTATTTGACTTAACTTCTGAGGTCATCAGTCTCGTAGAACTTAGAACTACTTAAACCTAACTAACCTAAGGACATCACACACATTCATGCCCGAAGCAGGATTCGAACCTGCGACCGTAGCTGTCGCGCGGTTCCAGACTGTAGCGTCTAGAACCGCTCGGCCACCTCGGGCATGGATGTGTGTGGTGTCCTTATGTTAGTTAGGTTTAAGTGGTTATAAGTTCAAGGGAACTGATTACCTCAGAAGATTACTCCCATAGTGCTCAGAGCCATTTGAACCACAATCTGTTTATTAGTTAAGAATAAGAGCCTCTGGCTACCAATCAATTCTATGAAAAACACATCAATAGCTATTTCCATTTCCTCAACATCTGCGGGACAAGTTTTAGGTGATCCACCTTGTCCATCATAGATGTCTGAGACCTGAGAAGGTCTCTGCAACCACAGTTTCATCGAAAGTTGCGGATGTATCGAGAAGGAAACGAAGTTATCTGGCATCAAGGCATTCGCTCAGCAGATAGCGAAAAATGCACTTCGGCCCTTGATTCTCCGATCTGATAAGATCGTATCTGTCCCGGACGCTAGCCGCGCTGTCGGTGAAATGTGATTACTCCTCTGATCCTGACAAGTAATACGCTTAAGGGTGCCGTTCTCTTCACTAAATTTGCTGATGATTCTCTTTGAGGCATTATTTCTCCTCCCTCGAGCTCCTGGAGCGTCCATCTCATGACTGATACCCTCTTTGTGAGGCCAAAGGATCCGTGTGCCACGCGTCAGCTTGGAAGCGTCTGCAACTGCAGCACAATTTTGGGACGGTGAACATTCCCGCTCATGCTATGATGAGTCTGTGATTAGCATCCGACATTTATGAGACTTTTCGCCAAAATGTATTTTAATGAAAGCGAATTGTCTGTTTGGAGCGGACTGTACACAAATCAAGGCCGGGTGCAAGCTCGTGGTCGGAGTTCTGACTACCGATCAGGTTAAAGTGATTTAAATGAAACAACAAGTTCACTGTTACCAGTCACCGTTTTATTTATTTCCACGACGTGTTTCGAAGGTTTAAACCTCCATCATCGGGTGGATTTACATTAGTAAGTATTACATTTGTGTGTGTGTTGTGTTACGATTTTTGGAGGTACTTGTGGCACTGTCTAGTGGAGAAACGAGACATTATTTCAGAATATGGTTTAGGATTACTTTTGACGAAAAATTAAACTGATATCTAATGGTAAACATTAAATAAGTAAACTACAGTACCTTCAGTGATCACAGGATCCTTTTGCTGTCGTAACACATCACATGTATACTGCCACATTTGTAAACAAATATGGCGTCTGGAATCAGCTGGGTGCAAGGTTCGTATAGCAGAAGTGAAGACATAATCGCAAAGTGCACAGAATATACATCATAACAATATTATTACAGAATAATTGCTTTAAGCATTTGGCGGTGTTTGTTTTGAGGTGTCAAATATATGTGTGTGTAAATCCAATTCTGACAAGTTAAAACAGCAAACATTCGTACTCGTTTATACAATCAGGTGAAATGTTAAAATGGCTTAAACTTCATAGGTGAAATGTTACAGACTATCAATAGCTGTTTGTTTTATTATTTCAATTTCTTGATCACATTTATCTTCTGAGAGTGGTAGTTGGATAGCTCTATTAATCATGTACCGGAATGCTGCCATTTTGTGTGCTGCGGTGTGGCAAGAGGAGTTGTGGATTGTGGTATGTGTTGTGGTAGGCTTCCGATAAATTTCAAACTGATGTCTGTAAGGTCTAGGAAATTTATACTGTCGTCTTTTTGGTGTTCAACTGTGAATTTTATGTTTTCATGGAAGTTGTTGAAAAACTGATTCAACTCACTGATGTCATCTATAGTGCCTTTGATTAAAATGATAGTATCATCTACATATCTGTAGTAGTAGATGATATTTTTGAGGAGGTGGTGATTGGAATTCAGGATTTTGTCTTCTAGGTTACTTATAAATATTTCTGCTAGCAATCCGGAAAGATTTGAGCCCATTGCCAGACCATCTGTTTGTTGGTAGATTTTATTGTTAAATTTAAAATAGTTTTGTGAAGGTGTGAATTCAAACAGGTCCATTAGTTCATTAATGTGAGTTGAAGGGATATTTTTGTGTTTATGTAGGTTGGCATTAATTATCTGTAGTGTGGGATCTATTGGCACAGAGGAATATAGGTTTTGTATGTCAAATGAGGCAAGTGTGGCTCCATCAGGTACTTGTATGTTTTTGACATATTGTGTAAATTCTGTTGTGTTTTTAAGTGTTCTCTCATTATTGAATGTGTATGCTTGTTTGAGAATTCTGAAGAGTATTTTATTGAGCTTGAATGTTGGGCTGTTCCTACAGTTCACTATGGGCCTGATGGGGGTCCCGTTTTTGTGGATCTTTGGTTGTGATCTAAGGCAAGGTGCTTGTGGGCTCATTGTTACAATGTTTCTTGCTTCTTGGATGGTGAGTAGGAAGTTAATGTTGTTTGAAATGTGTTTAATCTCCTTTTGTATTCTGGCTGTTGGATCTTTATGTATTTCAGTTATGTTGCTGGTTTGGAAGAAGTCTAAAGTTTTTTCTATGTATGTTGTTCTGTCCATTACAACAGTTGTGTTGCCCTTGTCAGCTTTTACAATTATTGCATTATTCACGTTTAATTTAGTCTTAATGGTACGTGTAAGGGCTTCTTCTCCTTTTCTTGTATGCTGGGAAAGGTTTTGCAATTTCCTTTTCGATGATTTCGTTAATTTTGTGGCATGCTGATATTCTGTCAGTTTGCTTCTTAAAGGCGATGGTCGAGATCTGTGTTGCACAAGTGATGAGCTTTTCTTGGTTCTTTTGATCCAGCGGAGCTTGAACATTGTGTTTTAAGCCTTTGCAGAGTAGTGCCTCTTCTTCTGCAGCGAATGTTATGTTCGTGTTGTTGAGGAAGGGTGTGTAGAATGTGTGTTTCTTTTGGCTGTTTTAGTTCGGTTTGGGAGGTAATTGTTGCTTTATAAGATTGGCTAGTTTTCTCTTCTGTGTAGTTTTCGTTTTCTGTACCATGAACTCGGTGTACTCTTTGACTTTTTTATGGAAATAAATAAAACGGTGACTGGTAACAGTGAACTTGTTGTTTCATTTAATGTCAGTAACAGTCACGGTAAAGCCTAACCTAAACATGTTCGCATTTAAAGGTAAAATGATTTACATTTTAATATCCTCTGATGCATGTGGATAAAGGGACTTACAATACGGTTCAGATGCAAAAGGAAATTCTCTCACGCACGCAGACCTCTAGCCGTAGCCGGCACTTAGTAAGCGTTAGCCGCTGAGCAGTTACTGGGATTTAGAATTGCTTATGCTGCTTTTGATTATAAGCTCTGGAGAGATTTAAGGATTAAACATTTCGTGTGGAGATTATAGTATAGTAATATGAGACGTTAAAACGTGTTTTTGTAGACTATATGTTGAGCTTTAGAGAAGCTAAAGCGCTCCGGGACTTTACATTTACGCCCTAGTTACATATATTGCTGCGCAAGCAAATCTTATAGCGTCTGCTCTCATTTACGCAATGCATTGATTTATTTTCTTGTTTTTGCTTAGAGCTCCATTTATTTCCCACATTTGTTTTACTGGAAGACAATTATTCCTGTGTTTGTTGCTGTGATTCAGAGATAAATATCCAAAAAGGGTTCAAATGGCTGTGAGCACTAAGGGAATTAACATCTGAGGTCATCAGTCCACTAGAACTTAGAACTACTTGAACCTAACTAACCTAAGTGATGTGTCGGCAGCGGGGCCAACACCTTGTAGATCGAAGTGGCTGAAAGTGCACGCTAAAATAACGCAGACGGGCGTGAAGTACTGGAACATGAGACTTATTAATGAATAAGGAGAAAAGTACGTAGCTGGAATAATATACTTAACTTTATTCTCTTGTTGGAATACATCTCTTGAATAGTAGTAAGCTATAAGCACTGATACAAATGGCGCCTTGCTAGGTAGTAGCTATGGAATAAGCTGAAGGCTATTCTATCAGTCTCTCGGCAATTGAGAGGAAGACTTGGTAGGTCTGGTCGCAAGCTATGTCGTCCGTACAACTGGGGCGAGGTCATGTCCGTGTCTTGTGACCTGCCATGTGGTGGCGCTAGGTTTGCGATTACACAGTGGCGACACGCGGGTCCGACATGTACTACAGGACCGCGGCCGATTTAAGTTACCACCTAGCAAGTGTGGTGTCTAGCGGTGACACCACATTCCTCCCCCGCAAATCGGCGAACGGTCGTGAGATAAGGCTTCCGCCCGCCGTGGGGAGGACCCCATGTTGACGTATGCGATGAGGTGGGGAGCCTAACAACAGGCGAGGCTGTGCCACCCGCACCCGGCCATTCGGTCCGAGGGGAGCTAGGAAACGCCTGCAAACCTAGTCCAGGGTGCACGTCAACATGAGGTGTATGCGCACGTAATGAGACAGAAGGGTCGACCTCCATGTGGTCGGAGCACCCGACGGGCGAAGACGACATCTGGTCCGGAGCGGGCAAGAGGTCCATGGCGGAGGACGGCTGGTCACGGGAAGCGAGCGGCGGCGCGTGACCCAGGGAGGCGCCAGGCGGCTGCAGCGAAGCGTCCGCTGCGGGCGGCGCCGGCGGCGGCTGCGGTGGCGGCGGCTCGACGCCATGTGGCAAAATGGAAGGCAGCGTCGGCAACACCTGGGGATGAGGCGAGCCAGTAGATGGGTCCCCAAGGCGCTGACCTGACGGCTCCGTCGCTGAAAGCAGACGGGGAGCGGCAGAACCCAGGCGACGACAGAGGCGCAGCTGATTGAGATGCCGACGCACCTCACCAGAGGCCCCCAAAACCAAATACATCGCGCGGCCGAGGCAGCGAAGAATGCGCCCTGCGAGCCAACGCCGTGAACCGCGATAATTGCGATAATAGACAACGTCGCCAAGAGCAAAAGCAGGAGCCTGCCGCTGCACAGGAACCTGATGCGGCGGATGTAGCAAAGACATCAGGGTGCGATGAGATCGACCATGGAGCAATTCAGCCGGCGAGCGACCATCGCGGGGCTGAGAGCGATACGAAGACAAAAAGAGCAACAAAGCGTCCTCCCGAGAATGCGACTCTTTCAATTTCAACATCTGGGACTTGAAAGTCCGGACCAATCGTTCAGCGGCACCGTTTGACTGAGGCGAAAACGGCGCGGACGTCAGATGTTGAATACCATTGGCATTGCAGAATGACTGAAATTCTGCGGACATGAATTGTGGGCCATTGTCGGAAACAAGAGTCTGCGGAAGACCTTCAATGCAAAAGATAGCAGACAAGGCTTGGATTGTGGCAGAAGACGTCGTGGAAGACATCCGGACAACAAAAGGAAAATTACTGAAAGCATCGACCACAACCAACCATCGAGCATTCCAGAATGGACCAGCAAAATCGATGTGCAAGCGTTGCCAAGGGGAAGTGGCTTTCGGCCATGCAAAGAATTTCCGCGGCGGTGCGGATTGTTGTTCGGCACACGCCACGCAAGAGGAGCACATATTTGTAATCGCAGCATCGATGCCGAACCAAGTACAGTGCTGACGAGCAAGTTGTTTCGTACGCACTATACCCCAATGTCCTTGGTGAAGAAGCTTTAAGACAGAGGACTGTAACGAACGTGGGACTACGACTCGGGATTGATCATTATCGGAACGCAACAACAAAACACCACGTCGTACAAAAAGTCTCTCCTTGTGAGCAAAAAAACGGCGAACCAAAGGATCTTCGATCCGTGACTTTGACAAGGGCCATTGCGTAGCAACAAAACGCAAAACAGTAGCAAGGACAGGGTCAGCAGCTGTGGCTGTAGCTACACGACGAAAATCAATCGGAAACGATGCGACCACGTCATCGGCTTCCGAATCAATGAACATGCAAGCAAGTTCGGAAGAATCGAATGCTTTATCCTCAGCAACAGGCAAACGGGACAACGCATCAGCGTTCCCGTGCGTAGCAGTGGACCGATACAAGATAGCGTAGCGGTACTGCGAGAGAAACAGTGACCAGCGAATGAATTTCTGCGCTGTACGTGGAGGTACAGGCTTGGTCGGATGAAAAAGCGATGTCAAAGGTTTGTGGTCCGTGATGATGGTAAAGTGACGACCATACAAGAAGTCATGGAACTTGGTAACACCAAACACGATAGCTAAAGCTTCTTTCTCTATTTGTGAATAATTTCTTTGCGCAGATGAGAGCAATTTGGACGCAAAGGCAATAGGGCGATCATGCGAGCCATCTTTGTGCGCAAGCACAGCACCGATCCCGAAATCCGATGCATCTACCATCAACAAAAGGGGTTTCTGGGGAGCGAAAGGCGTAAGGCAAGTATTTGAAAGTAACGCCGATTTCAACTGGCGAAAGGCGCGTTCGCATTCCGTCGTCCAGACGAACGGAACACCTTTACGGCGTAAGCGATGAAGCGGAGCTGAAATGGAAGAAGCATTGCGCAAAAATTTATGATAATAATTTATTTTACCCAACACACTCTGTAGCTGTTTCAAATTCTGCGGAGCAGGTAAGTCCTGTATGGCACGGAGGTGCTCTGGACTCGGATGTATACCTTGGGCATTTATGACATGCCCCAGGTAGGGTAAGTCCCGAGCAAAGAACACACATTTGTCCTTTCTCAAGCGAAGACCATTCTGACGCAATACCTGAAATAATGTTCGGAGATTTTGCAAATGTTCTGCTTCTGTCTGTCCTGAGATCACAATATCGTCCAGATAGTTCGCAGCAGTAGGGACCGACGCACAAATAGTTTGTAAATATTGCTGAAACAATGCAGGGGCGGATGCACACCCGAATGGCAGTCTTTTGAAGCGATACAAGCCCAGATGCGTGTTTACCACCAAGACGCGCTGGGAGTCTTCGTCCACAGGTATCTGCAAGTACGCATCTGCTAGGTCCAATTTTGAAAAATATTTTCCCGGGCACAGTTTGTCAAAAAGATCGTCCGGGCGGGGCAAAGGAAAAGTAGCAGTCACAAGTTGTGGATTCACAGTGGCCTTGAAGTCCACACAAAGTCTCAGTTTTCCGGAAGGTTTTGGCAAAATTACTAAGGGCGAGGCCCAGAGAGAAGCCTGCACTCGTTCAATTACACCTTGAGATTCTAACTCGGCCAATGTTCTTGCGACCTCATCACGCAATGCGTGGGGAACATTGCGCGCTCTGAAAAATTTCGGTTGCGCGTTGTCTTTCAATTCCAAATGTGCAGCATAGTTCTTAGCGCAACCAAGGCCCGGTGCAAAAATGTCTGCAAATTCTTCACAAAGACTAGAAACACTGGCGGAAGGCACAGTCTGATTCACTGATAGGACCTGATTTACTATAGACAAATTAA
Organism: Schistocerca nitens; assembly: GCF_023898315.1. Classification (NCBI taxonomy): domain Eukaryota; kingdom Metazoa; phylum Arthropoda; class Insecta; order Orthoptera; family Acrididae; genus Schistocerca; species Schistocerca nitens. The sequence goes on along the minus strand of NC_064621.1, from coordinate 538,467,510 downwards.
ACAATTGAAACAAATCTAAACCAAACAAGTTCACTGCACTAGAAGAACGAAGAACGTAAAATGATACAAGTTTTGTTTGTCCCTTGTATGTTGCAAGAAGGCTGCACTGTCCTAACACAGGGATCTGCTGTCCTGAGTAACTATGTAACTTAACATTTGCGGCACGCAATGGCGGTTGGCCCAGTTGTTTGTACGTGTCGTGATTAAGCAATGAAACTGCAGCTCCGGTATCGAGCTGGAATGGTATCACTTTGCCGTCAAAGTCTAAGTCCACAAAAAGTTTATTGTCCTGCTGACGACAAGAGCGACTGTCACGTGCAATTTGAACTGATACAGGTACAGAAGCACTTGCGACTTTACGGGATTTCCTGCGACGTCGACACACACTTTGGGTGGGACGAACACAGTCACTGTTAGCTAAAGTGTCACTGGACGGGTGGGAATGAACTACATTAATGTCCATGGGCGAAGGTCCACGAGCCTGATTGTCCTGGGTGCGATTCCGGCGCGAAGCAAAGGGCCTGGAATTATTGCGATTGTCTGATCTAAGCTTTTTCTGGCAAACACTTTGTACATGTCCTTTCTTTTGACAGTAAAAGCAAATAGCTTGGCGTGACGGGCAATTTTCACGCGAATGTCTAGTTGCACACCGCGGGCATGATTTCACTGCAGTTGCTTGCTTACGCGGCGCACGTGTTTGCGAGCGCGGCTGCGACGGGCGCGAGGGCCGCTTAGCGTCCCGTGCAGCGGGCCCGGCGGGCTGATTAATGTGACACACTGCTGGCGAAGTTTCAAATGAGTCCGGAGCAAAGTCAAGTGTGTCTTGCCTATCCAATATGTCTATCACTTGTTGAAGGGAGGGATTTACGAGTTTCAAAATCTGTTCCCGTATGCGAACATCAGAAACGTTCTGTGCTATTGCATCACGCACCATTGTATCGGAATATGGGAGGCCACATTCACAGGCAAACGCGCAGTCTCTAGTAAGGCCTTGCAAAGTTGCAACCCACTCCCTATTAGTCTGACCGGCCGTACGTTTTGTACGAAAGAACGTATACCGTTTTGCAACTACATTTACTGTTTCTTTGAAATAGGCATCTAAAGCCGACAAAATTTCCTCGTAGGTCAGAGTTGCTACGTCGCGTCGGGGAAACAATTTCACTATCACACGGTAGGTAGACACACCGACACAAGAAAGCAAAAACGGCTGCCGCTCTTTACCTTGAATTCTGTATGCCGCGAGATGAAACTGGAACTGGCTGGCCCACTCAGTCCAGGTTTCGCACGTGGCCTCAAAGGGCCTAAATGGCGGTGCGACAGCGTTGTGTGGCTGCGGTAGCGATGAAGCGGCGGCTGCCGCATCGTTTTGCAGCGCACTTTGACCCTGGACGAGCTGTCCAAGGGCTTCCAATAACGCCTGCGTCTGCTGATTCTGCAAGCGAAAAAATTCGGACAGTACATCTGGAGATTGTGGCGAAGCCATGACACAAGCAAATCAGAGCACAAAAAGGGAAAAAGAACAAATCAGTCCAAAGCAGAAAAAACACTTTCTCTCGTCGCCATGTGATGTGTCGGCAGCGGGGCCAACACCTTGTAGATCGAAGTGGCTGAAAGTGCACGCTAAAATAACGCAGACGGGCGTGAAGTACTGGAACATGAGACTTATTAATGAATAAGAAGAAAAGTACGTAGCTGGAATAAGATACTTAACTTTATTCTCTTGTTGGAATACATCTCTTGAATAGTAGTAAGCTATAAGCACTGATACAAATGGCGCCTTGCTAGGTAGTAGCTATGGAATAAGCTGAAGGCTATTCTATCAGTCTCTCGGCAATTGAGAGGAAGACTTGGTAGGTCTGGTCGCAAGCTATGTCGTCCGTACAACTGGGGCGAGGTCATGTCCGTGTCTTGTGACCTGCCATGTGGTGGCGCTAGGTTTGCGATTACACAGTGGCGACACGCGGGTCCGACATGTACTACAGGACCGCGGCCGATTTAAGTTACCACCTAGCAAGTGTGGTGTCTAGCGATGACACCACACTAAGGACATCACACACATACATACCCCAGGCAGGATTTGAAACTGTGGCAGTAGCAGTCGCGCAGTTCCGGACTGAAGTGACTAGAGCCGCTCGGCCACAACGGCCGGCGATAAATATCTGAATTAATTAATACATACAAGGTGTAGAAGTATGAAACCGGAATTTTATTGCAATAATTACAAGTCTGTCGTTTGAAACTGATAAACAATAATCTACATTGCTTTTTATACATGCAGTGATGCAAATAGTTGATAATGGAATGGAGCGAAGTCTGGAGAATCAGCCACGTGCCCTGGTATATCCCAACTGAACGCCCCGATCGTTTCCCTAACCCGTTTTGCTGTGTGTGATCGTAGAGCAATATGATTTTGTATTGTCTTTTTCCATATTATGGCCGTTTTTCACGTAATGCTCCATTTAAATCGATCATTTGCTGTTGGTAGCGATCAGTGTTAGCGGTTTCACCAGGTTTTAGATGACACCCTTCTGATCCCACCGAACACAGTGCATTGCATTCTTTCCAAAGCAGTTTGGTCTTGCAGTGGATGTCGATGGTTTGCCTCGATTCACCGATGATTTGCGACGCTTCGGACTGAATTGTTCCCCGAGTTTGATTTCACCTTGAAGTAAATGTACGCGATATCTTAAGATGCATAGCATCCAACAGGTAGGTTACTGATTGTTGATATTATAGAAAGGTTGCACGACAGTGTGAATGTATTGGTGCGAAATTCAAAAGTCAAATGGAAAAATGAGTTTTAACAGTTACGAAAGTATTTTTATAAAAAAATATATTTTTTTGGTTGTGGTAAGTAACTAATACCAACTGAAAACAACCCTAAAAATTAGTTCACATCGCCTTTACAACATTATTTTTAAAATTGAAAATCATATAAATATAAACCTGGTGTTTCACAAGGCTGCGTGAAAGCTACAAGACATACGAAGAACTGACACACATCAGTAGATAGAGTGTTTATCCAAGTTTTGATTTGTAATGTGTGCAGTGCTGTAGATGCAAGAGTGGCAGGCATTTCAGAATCATCCCCTCCGTATTGCCGCATCGAATTAGTTCGCGCCTGCAGTTAGAAAACGCAATGAACAATTTCCAAAGTGTGCTGCTGTCGCACCTTCCCAGGCAATTCAGTCAGTGACTTGTGCCGCGTCACATGTTGTGCCCATATTGAGCACCTGTAATGTCAGCTAAAGGAGAGTTGCTCTATTCATTCCTTACGTCATGTAGCTGTGATGCAGTTATCTTCCAAAATCCCTTATGTACTTACGAAAAGCCATGTACTTCAGTGATTTCATTTTTTATCTCTTTTTGTCGGCCGGAGTGGCCGAGCGGTTCTAGGCACTACAGTCTGGAACCGCGCGACCGCTCCGGTCGCAGGTTCGAATCCTGCCTCGGGCATGGATGTGTGTGGCGTCCTTAGGTTAGTTAGGTTTAAGTAGTTCTGAGTTCTAGGGGACTGATGACCTCAGATGTTAAGTCACATAGTGCTCAGAGCCATTTGAATCATTTGAACCTAATCAGAATTCTTGTGAGTTTAGTCTCTGGGAATATAAAAAAGAACGCGTTTACCATAGACACGTTCGGTCTCCACCTGTTGAGAGACCCAGTATACAGGAGCACATTTCTCATATTACAACGGAATTTTTGCAATCAACTGTTGATCACGTCGTTTTATAGATGCAGTATCTCGTCGACGTCTCCAATGCTCATATTGTACAAATTACGGAAACAGCAATCAATAATAAAATCAAAATTATGCCTTTCTTACTTATTTGGCGTATCCTTCCCACGTCCCGTTTCTAATCCATTACATATGGAGACATTTCAATACGTCCTTCTTGCATCGCCATCTTTTCACCCGGTGGCCAGAATTGGAACTAATTTGTTTCCAGCATAAATCGGTCCCGCATTAAAGAATTGATATATCTAACATGTTTCGCTGCCGTACGATAATTACAGCCAACACTGGACCTCTGTGAGTAGCTACACATTAATTACAACCACCTGATATTTAAGAGTGTGCGACCTATCCTTAAAATGTTGTTTAAGAGCGTCTGCAATTCAGCGTCGTGTTCTAGCTAAGCGCACCTTACCAGAATGCTGGTTCCTCTCGTCAATAAGGGGCGGCCAGGCGGCAATAGTAAATAGGTCGGAGATTCAAAATTCAGAACTGATAGTAAACATCGTGCTTTTGAACTGTATTGTGAAATACTGGTAGAGAGAAAAGAGAGGAATGCTTCTTACAGTACATAGCAGATTTGATCCCATCTGTGCCCTAGAAAAGGACGGTCTTAATCCTTTCTTAGTACCAGTGGTTCCTGCCTGAAACCAGATTTTATTAGTTTTGGTTTGAAGTACTAGTGCCTTTCGCATGAAACGACCAATGCTCCGGCAAGGCAGAGACACTGAGGTACTACGTTTAGCAGTCACAGCGTTCAAAGCAGCAGTCGGCACGCAGATTGTGTTAGGTGATTGTCGGAGACTGTGACACGTGATTTTGTTTCATGCTGTCATATTGAGGAGATGATTGAGTGAAAGTATATCTGAAGTAACTGTAATGTAAATTTGAGTTTGTACTACTGTTTTTATAAGCGGTTTCGAAATGAAATCATTCGGTGGTACTTACTTTTTATATAAGATTATCAAATTTTAGGTTCATTATTGGATGTTATTTCAGACTATAATTTGTTTTAGGCAATATTAGTTTATGGAAGTTTCGCGATGTGAGCTTGTACTCATGATAGTTAAAAACTGTATGTCAAAAGTGAAACCACATCATTAGACCAACTGCTTATTTACTTTTTTCCAGTTTCTATTTTTATTCGTGCATAACACGACAACAAGAGTTAATTTTGTGAAAAAATAAAATTATTTTATTTATCATATGGTTGGGACTGAAAGGTTTAAAAAAGCGTGTGCTCCTGAACTGGCGACGTATTGTAGTTGAAGTAGTCTAAAATCTTACGGTGAAATTACGTTACTTGCTGTCACGCAAAAATATGCGTCTATCGATCATTGTGTTGCCGGTGTGCTGCAGAACTACATTATCCCTATGTACAACCGTCTTCTGACGGGTAATAGGACAGTAGCTGCTATGGTATGCGCAATAATGATAGTGAATTCAGCTGTATGTATTAGCTTTTATCTATTTACGATCGATTTCGGTAGTTCACTTTACTATCTTCAGGTGCCTCTGTAACGTATGGTGATGACGTTTTCAATGGCAAAATACGATTACACTTCTAGTAATGGTTCAGAATCATCCGTGTCTTTCGCGCTGAGGTGTATAAGGGTGTATCACATCAATTTAAGTTTTTTCCCATGATATTCCATAGTCTTCCTCTGTGCACGTTGTCAGTAGCTTTATATAGTCTAAAAAGACTATGTACGTTTTTAAATTTCATTTTTTCGTTTCTTCTATTATTAGTTTTAATGAGAGAATGTTATCCGAGCAGGACTTTCACTTCGAAAAACTGTTTGTTCTTGGAGTAATATGCTATCTACGATATTTTTCATCATATTTCGTATTATCTTCGTATGTACAGCATGTCCCAGGAGGAACAGGTCAGTGATAGGACAGGAAAGATCATTCGAAGCAAAAATGTCCATTAAATATTGGCTCTAAAATGCGTACTTAGAACTATGGGTGATTTTTTATAATCGTTACTGTGAAACACATTTCTTCTGTTGAATAAGTTGTCACCACTCTTAAGGTATGCATTGAGCACACGTTTTCTAAAAATTTTTTGTTTTGTTTTGTTCCATACTATGGCATGCAAAGGTTCTACGATAGAAAAGATTTGTTTCTCAATATCGAAGATGATGAAGTCATCGTAGCTCTTAATATATGCATTTTAAAGCCCATGCTTGTTAGATATTTTTGCTTCGAATATTCATTCTCGCCACATCCCTAAACATTCACCATTCCTTCTGGATCACTTTACATATTGTACGCCGTATTTATGAGCCTTAAAGTTCAGTAACTCCCACAGTCCGCTTCTGTTCCTCTTTTAGAAATGGATGTTACTATCGCTTCCTTCCATTCCACTGGTATTTTCCTTTGCAGCCAGCATTGATTTAAAACATCAGAGCCTGTACTTAGCTTCCTCTGGTAGGTACTTGAAAAAAAAAAAATGGTTCAAATGGCTCTGAGCATTATGGGACTCAACTGCTGTGGTCATCAGTCCCATAGAACTTAGAACTACTTAAACCTAACTAACCTAAGGACATCACACACACCCATGCCCGAGGCAGGATTCGAACCTGCGACCGTAGCAGCAGCGCGGCTCCGGACTGGAGCGCCTAGAACCGCACGGCCACCACGGTCGGCGGTACTTGAAAAGTTATATATATTTAGGACATCCAATCCTAGGAGTTTTTTAACATTTTTACAGCTTAGTAAGGTCTTATGAAATTCCTTAAATTCATTTTTATCAGTTTACGAAAGATATCTGTTAATTTCTCCATTTCATCCCCGAATGTTAGCTCTGGAAATTAGAAAATGATATACGTAAAATTTTAATTGTTTTTCTGAGACATATTTTTTTGGGGGGCGGGGGGCGGGGCGGGGGCATGTCATGATCCGTATGACCCTCTCACCCCACGTTTTTGGATCCGCACCTGTGCCAAATGTATATTCAGATTCCTGTTGAACCGGAAATATTGCAATTTCCATTCGTATCTCTATATTTTTAATCTGCACCCTTTGCACTCTTTAGCAGACAGGCCGCCCTTACTTTTGAGACACGCCTCGTCAGACAGGGATTCGAGGCCGAGCAGTCGGCCAAAGCAACGAAATATTAAGGGGCGCCTCTTCTGCAAAATTCCTTTGGAGTGTGGGCGGAAAAGTTACCGCCGTCTGCTACACCGGCCCCACTGTACGGCTCCGATTGCTGACGCAAAGCGCTAATGAGGCGACGGATTAAGGTTAACGCAATTTGTTGCTGGCCGGCGGATTAACGGGCCACTCAATTAAAACGCTGCCTGCCTAGCGCAGGCCGATACGCAGCAATACCCGCTGTAGCAGCCAGCAGACGCGCGGCGGCAACTCTTTCACTGGCAGCGTGGCTACCGTTCTCCAAAACGGTCTCTCTGTCTGTCTCCATCTCTTTCCTACCTTTCTCTTTTCCCTTTCCCTCTCTGCCTCGTATATCTGCTTATCCTTTCTCCGTCGGTTACGTCAATCCCTTCCCATGGCATTAATATCATTCGTCCTTCCTACTCCCTCTATTTCTCTCTTTTCTTCTCTCCTCTCCCCCTCCCCCCCCCCCCACAAGGGTCTGTCTAACATAAAAACGTCTCTCTACTGTCATATCTGAGTTTATAGCTCTTTACATAAGATGATTTCTTTGAGGACAGACAAAACTTTGAAGAGCGCCTAGGTTCGGATGAAAGACATTCGGACTTCGTCGGAGAACCACAAAGAGCGCAAACATTAATGCAAATACCATTACATAAATCTTTTCTCTAATGTACCAACCATTCGTTGGGGCAGTCGTCCACTACCAGAGTGCTCTAATACGTTTGCTGTAAGCATCTGCCACAGGTACAACCATTTAAAGAGGATAATTGTTACCAAAAAACTTGAGGAGCACTCATAAGTTTTTAACTATCACTTCAAAAAATTATAGTTATGTGTTTAATTTCGCTTCTTTACAGATAACTAGTTGTCTGCTGTATTAGTACTCATTGAAGTACCTGAGTCATAGCCCTATTTGTTTTGAGACTCCTGGTGGCGTGCTGCGGCATTGTAGAATTGCAATTTGATTGTGTACTAAGACTGCAGACATCTGCATGTAACCAAATAAAAGCTCAACTGCCGGTAATAAAATTATTTTTCTTATATGTTCTTCCTGTGTGACACTGGTGCTGGCTGCCTAGGTCTTAATGGGAAGAAACACAGCATGCACTGCATATCAGAGGTTAAACTAAATTAAAATTAATTTTTAATACCTTCAGCTGCTGACGGGCGTTGATATATATCAACAGGGACAGGTGAAAATGTGTGCCCCAACCGGGACTCGAACCCGGGATCTCCTGCTTACAGGGTAGACCCTCTATCCATTTTTTTGGTTGTGTTTGGTCGTTGTGGACGTCACATGATATTCGGTCATGTTCGTTTGTTGATACTTCCACTCAGTTTTTTATTACAGCGGCCAACAAGCTCTCTCTGACCGAACACGCTGAGCTACCGTGCCGGCGAGTTCGGAGAATATGTGTGCATCCGCACAGAAGAAGGAGGTCATGGCCGGTATTGCCAGATCTACACACTTCTAAGGATATGGTGTCTGTTTTTCGGGCATGTCCGAAAGAACAGGCACCATTGATGACCTGCAGCCGTCTAGAACGAAATTAGAATTAATTTTTAATACCTTCAGCTGCTGACGGGCGTTGATATGTATCAACAGGGACAGGTGAAAATGTGTGCCCCGACCGGGACTCGAACCCGGGATCTCCTCGCGGGAGGCGTGTGCTAGATAGTCCCTCAGTCGCACTATCCTCTGCGCCCTCGGTGGCTCAGATGGATAAAGCGTCTGCCATGTAAGCAGGAGATCCCGGGTTCGAGTCCCGGTCGGTGCACACTTTTTCACCTGTCCCTGCTGATATATATCAACGCCCGTCAGCAGTTGAAGGTATTAAAAATTAATTCTAGTTTCGTTCTAGATGGCTGCAGGTCATCAATGGTGTCTGTTCTTTCGGACATGTCCGAAAAAACAGATACCATGTACTCGTCGGTTTACTGAGTGTAGCCAACCTGAAACTATACTAACTTTTGCAATGGTGCTATGCTATTCTGCTGCAGAGTATGCATGTATTGCTTAATATAATTCAACATAGGTGAACACAGTTCTCAGTGACACATACAGAATCATAACAGGCTGCCTGAAATCCACTCCAGTCGAATGGCTTTACCACCTCACAGGAATTTCACCACCTACTGTTAGAACAGAAATAGCAACAGCGTATGAGGAAAGAAAGATAGCGGAGCAAGAGATCATACATCATCTGTACGGACATAAACCGCATCCACAACGACTGAGGCAAAGAACGAGTTTCCTTAGAACAACAATAGCACTTAGAACCACTGCTGAAAAGGCTAAGTTGCAACTATGGAGGACTGTGGTCTACTCTCTTCTTGCCTGTAAAAGAGTTTCTGAATCCTTTTCTCCAGGCTGTGATGAGAAATGAATGATTTGGAAGTCCTTCAATAGACTGAGGTCTAAGCGTTGGTAGATCAAAGTTCAGTTTGGCAAGATGGGCTACTCTGATCAAGTGGTATTCAGTGCGACGGTGGGGAAGACCAGACTGCTCACGTATACTTCAATGCCGACGGTGTCCAGCCTCCAGCCTCCTGCAAGGATCAGAAAGTGCATTGGAAGTGGCCAAGTTTTGCCCAAAAGTAATATAGGAATAAATGTGTGTAATAATATACCAAGAATAAATAAAATAACATTATTTTTTGAGGAGATAGTTAAAACTACAAGCCCGCCCCTCGTAGGCTGTTACAAGGATATATACTGCCTGACTTCGATCAAAAATATACTCTTCAACCAACGAATCGAAGCTGGACAAAGCATGTGGTTGAAGCAGTAGTTTTGTTTGCTGTATCTCCTTCAGCCTGATTTCATGTGTTTAACACACACGATAAATTTAATTACAGACATCTCTCTAATAGAAAATAACGTCTCATTCACACCTGATGCCGTGTCTGTACTTAAAATCTGCAATAAATAAAGTTTTTGTGGAGCAGCCGTGATCCACGACCACTCGGCAGAGTTATACGACGCACGAAACTAGGTGGAGGAGGTGCACGTATCTGACATGATGACCACCACAGTTAGGTCAGCAGCGTTGTGTGACAAGGAGGGGTGGGCTGCAGAGTGGTGCAGCGACTGTCGTTATAGGAAAGCTGAACAGGAACAAGAATGATTAGCGAACAAGTTAACACAGTAAACAGAAAATTTACTTAACTTGTATTTTTTCCAAGTGTATGAAGACTCAATAAAAATGATGCAGCAAGAAATAGAGTCCAGCATGTACAACGCAACAGGGGTGATGTTCTCTGAACTAATGCATCAATGACAGTGTCAGAGACGTGACTAGGTGGCGTTTGCATAGTGTCAGGTAGCCTAGCGACTCCAAGTGCGAGTGGGCTGTGTGGTTGCTGCCAGTCATCCTATAGCACGGCGACAGAGTGTGCTCATCGTATGGGGCCTCTGGAGGCGTGGCTCAGTGGGTGTGGCTCAGCAGGCATGCCCCATTGGGTCCACTGGACCTTGCACAACTGCTATCAGCGTCTGAAGGAAACTGGCAATTTCGTTGCCAACGGCCAGAAAGGTGGTATCGATACATGATACAAGAAATAAAATTAATATTAGCTGACCTGGCTGTGAGAAGTCCACTCAAGCTCGTGGAATATTTTTGAAAATTTGTAGATGCAATTTAGAAATGATAGGACTGTGCATCGTCTCGTTGAAGGTATAGGTTGCTGACAGAGTGATGTATGCCAACAAAGTGTTCTGTGTCATCAGGCAGTACCATTCATTGGTGAGAGACCATGCTGTACTTAATACAGGCTCATTTGTATATGTATTTTAGAGGAGGAAATTTCTATTACCTATCTGATTTATTTAGCTGGAACTTTGTCTATGCAAATTTTTGATTGTCTACTATGGCGTTAATGGCGCCAAGCTTTATCAGCTATCGTTGGTGAAAGGCTCAAAACATGTCATACTGGTACATCGGGTGCTGTCTAGGCACCACAAGTCTGTCTCATTTTATATCTTCGAAGGGCGGATATGCAAAAGAGCTTCCCACGTATGTCGAACAGTATTAAATTAACATGTGAGCTGCAGAGGTAAAATTATTTAACACACTTCGAAAGATGATTATCTAGCGATGGCTATATTGTACAATCCAGCCTTAAAAGCCACCCCATACTTCCTTCCAGTACTAAAAGATTCCTTTATATCTCATAATGTTTCCTATCAAGCTATCGCTCTTTTTGATCATGTTGTGCCACAAATATCTTTTCTCCCCAATTCTATTCAATACCTTATCGTTATTAACTTATCTACCCATCTAATCTTCAGTATTATTCTGTAACACAACACTTCAAAAGTTTCTATTCTCTTCTTGCCTGAACTTCTCATCGTCAACGTTTCAATTTTGTACAAGGGTGCACATCAGACAAATACTTCCAGAAAAGACTTCTTAACGCTTCAACTCGTATTTGACGGTGACAAATATCTTTTCTTTAGAAAGGTTTTTCTCGCCATTCATATCCTCTCTACTTTGCCCCATCATTAGTTATTCTTCTGCCAAAATAGTAAAATTCATCTTCCAGTTTTTGTGACTCATTTCCTGATCTAACTCCCTCAGCATCACGTCATGTAATTCGACTACATTCTGTTACCATTATTCTGCTTTTGTTAATGTTCTTCTTCTAAGACACTGTCTATTAGTTCATCCGCTTTTCCCTTGCCGTCTCTGAGAGAATTAAAGTGTCATCAGCAAACCTCAAAGTTGTTATTTCTTCCCCATGAACTTTAATTCCTACTCCAAATTTTCCTTGCTCAGTGTACAGGCTGAATAACGTCGACGATATGCTACAACCCTGTCTCACTCCCTTCTCAACCACTCTTCCTTTCATGCACTTTGCCTCTTATAATGCCGTCTGGTTTTTGTACAAGTTCTATATAGCCTTCCGCACCCTCTACATCACCCATGATACCTTCAGAATTTCAAAGAATTTATTCCAGTCCACATCATCAAAAACTTTCTCTGCATCCATAAAAGGTATAACAGTAAGTTTGCCTTTCCTAACCTGTATTCTAAGGTTGTTGCGTCAGTATTGCCTTATGTGCACCAACACTTCTACAGAGCTCAATTTGATCTTCCCCGAGGTCAGCTTCTACGAGCTTTTCCATTCTTCTGCAAATAATTATTTTCAATAATAAGCAAACATAGATTATTAAACTCATTGATCGGTAATACTCAGACCTGTTAGGAGCTGCTTTTTTTAAAAATTGGTATTACTACACTTTTCTTGAAGCGTGAAGGTATTTTCCCTTGGCTCGCGTATCCTGCATACCAGGTGGAATAGTTTTGTCATGGTTATCAGCAGTTCTGAGGAATGTCGTCCACTCCTGGGGCCTTTTTTCGTCTTAGGTCTTTCAGTGTTCTGTCAAATTCTTCTCGCAGTATCGTAGCTCCCATCTCATCATCATCTACTTTCTCTTCAATTTCTATAACATTGCCTTCAGGTTCATTTCCCTTTTACAGCCTCTATATACTCATTACACCTTTCTGCGTTTCCTCCTTCATTTAGTGTTGGTTTTCCATCTGAGCTCTTGATATTCGTACTGATGCTTCTCTTTTATCCAAAGGCATCTTTAATTTTCATGTATAATCCATCTTTCCCCTAGTTAAACATGCATTTTTAGGTCCTCTAGCTGTTCCTGCCTAGTTATTTTGCAGTTTCTGACATCTTATTATATAGACGTTTGTATTTCCCTTCATCTTCTTCAATTCCTATATTTTTATATTCTCTTTTTATCAGTTAAATTGCAATTAAAAAGCTATTTTATATAGATTACAGATTGTAACCACCCCCTCACTTATCGACCTTAATGACAGTGAAAAATTAAACCGCGTGTACCTAATGGAAATTTGGGAAAAGCAATCGTCACCGAAGTTAATCTGTCGGTAAAGAGGGAGGAAAGGGTTACATCTAAATGAAAGGAAAAATGCAAATAAAACTGGTGGAAATTAATTTTGAAAATGGGTAATGTTAATAAAGAAAGTAAATGTGTTGCCATTACGTCAACAATTAACCAGCGGTAATTAGATATTTGAGATTTGGGGGAAATTACGGTCGCCAGTCCTAAGGACAATTACTATAGTAACTGAAAAAGAAAGGTTATTACACATATAATTAGCACTAGAAGCGTGGCAACTGAAGGTTGACACGTGTAGTGTGAAAACTGAAAGTTTGTCAGAAGTAATAAATTTCGCTACACTCTGACTTAATTTAACAAAAGAATTAATAAAACCGGAAAATCGAAAGTTAATTTAGTGACTGAAGTTAATAGTGAGCTTTCTTTCTGAAGCACATCGAAATTGTAAAATACGGTTAGTCTTGGACTACCTCAACAATCATTTCAAAAGCTACTTGAAACCATGAAATTTAGAAATAAGAGATTTAACTTTGAACTTGAATTAAATGATTCTGACCAATTAACAATAGTAAAATTTAGTACGTACCAAGCTGAGCTGCAGTCACAGGTAAGCTAAAATATGGTAACAAAACTCGCACTCATAATTTGTGCTTGTGTAATCTAAATATTGTAGCCAGCTATGAATACTTTAACTGAACTTTGAAATTAAAGCAGTGAAATAGAATAATATTGCTTTAATGCTGGCGTTTGAATTTCAACGACACTCGGGTTCATTCCGGAAAAGGAAGGGACCCTGCTTGGCAATGCAATTGGGACAATGAGCAACAAAGGTTCATGCTAAGTTGCTGTAATTTTGTGATGCAACAATTTTAAAAGTTTGAAAAGCTGAGGTCTGCCATACAGTTCTAAAACTTTACGTGCTTCCAGTCTTCCTTGTTGGTTGATTGAAGGTTTGAAGCCGTCGATCGAGGAGGTGGCGACAGTCACTCATTGTCGGCCGTCGCTGTTGCAGAAGCTGGATGTTTGCGCGCCTTCTTCTCGACACGGTCACCAGACGAAACGGGCTCTTGATGTGCGCCAGCTAATGCTTCCCGTCCGCGACACCGTGTCAGAAACGATTATAGCAAGTCGAGCGCAATTACATGCTGCCAAACCCCGAAAGCGCGGCAACTCGCGGGAGCGTCACACAACACCTGCTCCACTCGCTACTCCAGCCAGACTCTCCCTCATGCTCTGCCCGCGCTCCACGCGGCAGAGTTAACACTACCAAAGATCCTAAACACTTTGGTTCTCCACACGACCTATCGATGTATTCGTTCGATAGCATAGTTTTCCCTAGGCCAGACCCAGCGTAAAATACAAATAATATTTACAAAACAAACCAATTATACATCGACATAAATGCATAAATATATATATATATATATATATATATATATATATATATATATATATATACAAATATTAAAACAATTACAATATATAAAGACACAGAAATGTTATATCTTCAGTTAACAAAATAAGGAAAAAATTATGGTACAATAGATGGAAATAGGAGGATATGCATTTCCGGCGTTACACGTGCCCCACATTGTCTGAGGATGTTCGTGTAATCTAAACAGACTCAGAAAATGTCCCAAAAAAGAAACAGCGGAAATGCATATGGTCAAAACATCATCAAAATTTAGCATTCGTCTAATTAAACATAAATCAATTTTTAGACCATAATAATTGAGTGGAGACACTCCTAATCTTATTCCACTCTGTCATCTTGCACAAAATAAAACAGGTTGACAAGATATTAAAATTCATAGAAAACATAGAAAATGGTTTAGCTATTCTAAAATCGTCAAAATTCGTAACACTATCAAGAAATGGAATATTCTTTACAAAATTAATCAGAGTACATGGCCATAAAAACAGGTAGATCAAAATACGCAAATTAATTATTAATTATATATTGTACACATTTTTATATAACCTTTTCATAATTAATATTCCCGTCATGAGAGCCCAATTAAAGCTAAACAAGAAAATAATATTCAGCAGATCGACAAAAACATAAATATTGAGAGCAGAATTCTTTCACATCAGCTGTCCGGGAAGAAAAACTATTCCGCCTTTCGTACCCGCAAGTACAAAGAATGCCGAGAGCGGCACAAGAGCCGACAGCGGCTCCGCCTCGCCAGTATTGTTGCGCTCGCCTGGGCGGCACGCTTGATCTCACTCGCCAGTGTAACGGCATTTCCAGAACGTCCGTTTCACTGAGTTCTTTCGGAACAACTCACTCCCGAGTAATCTCAAGGAGTCCATTAATTCTATCACAGTGGATAACTCAACACTGTCCATCATCACACGCATGTACTAGCCCGAAACTTAGCGTCTAAGTACATCGGCAGTGACTAGTAAATCACATACTTATGAAATCTTACAGCTAGTTACAAAATCATATTTATATCCCTTAATCTACTGTGACTCAGCTGAAAACTTAAACTAGCAGCTTGGATTTTTCAATTGGTAAATAATCACTCTCTCTTAAATCATTTAGTAAAAATTAATTACTTATTAATTACAACTTCTTTAATGTCCTCTTGCTCAGGAAAAAGCATGGCGATCTAGCAAACCTTAAATCTTACACTCTATGTTTACATACTGTACAAATTACCCATTGTGTGGTATTTATCGATCCTAGGTTGGTACAATTTCAAGTCTACAATATTCCGTATACCTAATCGTTTTCCAGAGCTTGGATACTCTAAGCAATAAACATTTGTGTGAGGTATACCAATGACTTTATATGGTCCATTATAAACAAACTTAAATTTAGAGATTTCATCGTCTATCTCGCTTGATTTCTCATGAGCTTTTACAAGTACTAAGTCTCCGATTGCAAACTTAGCAAAACGCGCTTTAGCGTCATGACGACGTATGCGAGCATCGGATTTTAGCTTCATTACTTCCCGCAGACGATCTTTTTTCACACCAACACTAATGTCATTCCGTGGAGGGAATTTGATTATCTCTTCCACTAAACTTTTACTTCTATCATCCAACAGGATTTCCTCTGGAGAAAATCCCGTAGATTCATGTCTCAAGGTGTTCATAATTCTCTCAAATACTGCTACATATTTGCCCCATGCCCTATGTTGTGATGGCAATAGGTATGGCAAAGTCGGCCGAGCTTCACGTTACAGTAGTTCAAATTCATACCTACATCAATACCATCCGGCCAGTTAACAATGTGTATAGGCTGGTATTGCCTATGCACCCCGTCTCCTGCCTCGTCAAAACTAACTACTATTGTTTTATCTTGTGACGTACATGTCAAAGTTTTGCTTTCGGAATTAATCACTGCACGGTACTTTAATAGCCAATCTAACCCGATAATTACTTCCGTAGTTAAGTCTGGCACGACGACAAACTCTTGTTCAAATCGTGCCCCACATATCTCGAAGTTGACAACAATCTGTTTTGTGATCGGTTTACTGACCTTCCCAGTAGCACCGATAATTTTCACTCCTGTTACTGGCATAACTACGATGCCGGGTCTGTCTTTCAGTAACTCAAATATTTTACCAGATACAGCACTCAATTCTGCACCGGTGTCAATCAACACGTTTAGTTGTAGGTCGTGCATATTAACAGACACTACTATCTGTCTACACTTGTCCTCGACTGTTTCTTTATTTTCCCACAGTAAATCCTCGTCTATATCCAGGTCATTCCAGAAAAAACCATCCGGCTTTGATCGTAAATCCGGCTTATCTGACGGCTTTTTCTGCTTCTGTTCACATACAGTTTTAATTTCAACACGTTTGTCCTGAGGCTTAGTCTGTAGCTTCGCCTCCAATACCGAAACCTTTTCCTGTAACTCGTCAACTAGTGAGTGTTGCTTTGCTATCAATTCACTAATTGTCACCTTCGTTGATTCCACTTTGGTCAGATTGATCTCATCTGCCAATCTACCTGGAGGAATGTGCCCAGCAGTATCTGCAATTACTTCCTCTGGATCTGCGCAACCCACACTGCTACCGTCTGACTGTATAACGTCAGCTCTAACCTCATACACGCTGTAATCTACGTGCTTTTCTACCAATCGTGTCCGGCTATCACTAAAATTTTCGTAATCTTTCTCCTTAATACTCTCGCAATGTTTAAACTGGAGGTTTGCGTCGGATGGGTCGGCTACTTCTACCACTACAACTTTCGGTAAGGTCTGCCGGTTAGGGCCAGAACTTTCCGTTACTACTTCAACATCTAACTCCTGCGGGACGAAACACGACGAATCTTGCTCGTGCTCCCCATTAACATCAACTGTTTCTGGTAAAGTCTGCCGGTTAGGGCCAGAACTTTCTATCATTTCACAAACATTATCTTCCTGCGGGACGAGACGCGGCAAATCCTGCACGCGCTCCCCATAAACACTTCTCCCATACAGACCCCTATAATCTCTTAGTTCGTCGTATAAGCGACCGAACTGCCTTAACCAGACCTCATCCCTCTCTGCATCCCCTCGCTTGATGACGGACGTTTTATCCGACATCTGATCTTCTCTCAACACTTGCGAATCATTCTTCAACTCAATCTCCAGTTCCGCTGTGGGTGTTACAGCTGCCACTTTATAATCGATTTCCGGAACACTACTTAAATTGTTCTCACTTACAGTGAATGTATTTTCTACTGCCGTGTATACAGCTGGTCTACTACTTGTGGGTGCACTCCTTTCTCCTAACACTGGCACACTCTCCCGCCGTTGATTATTCCATACGGAATTTTCATAACGACGACACCTGGGTTTTCTCTTGTTATTGGGCCGCCAAAATTTCTCCACGCCCGGTCGGCCCCTCACCGGCGCGGCTAATGGTTTCCCTGTCTCGTCCCAGCAGATACGCTCCCCAGATGCTGCTGAGGCGGCTGATCACACCCTCTGGCGTTATTACTATTCTGTGAAGCCCGTATCACGTTATTATGATACTGGTTTCCATCATTGCTGTTATTATTTGCATTGTACCGATTGTCAGTACGACCCGAACCATTATTGTTATTGTTGCCAAGATTGCGGTATACACTATTCCCATGGTTATCATTGTTGTGATAACCGTTGTTGTTACCACGGCCTCTACCACTGTCGCGATTATTGCGCCAATTGTCCTCGTCCTCAACTCTTTCCAGGAAATCATCGATTGTCCTGTAATTGCTTCCTACGTAGCGTTTTGTATCATCTGGAAGCTTCTTGTAGAGTTCCCAGACTATTTCGGATTCCGTGCGGCGATCACGCAAATATTCCAACTTGTGGATCCAGCCCTCACAAAAATCCTTCATCGAGCCGCGCGATTTCGCATCGAAAGGCCTCGATACGACAAATTCGCGCCAGACACTTTGCTGTTTTTACTCTGACCAGTATGCAGCCAGAAACAAATTTTTAAACTCGTCAAAAGTCAGGTTCGTAATGTTGAGGTTTAAGCCCCAACGCTTGGCATCACCAGCCAACACAGCAATAACCGCATTAATTTTTCTCTCATTAGTCCATGATCTGGGTAAAACTCTTTCACAATTTTTAATGAAATCCGTCGCGTGTATAGCGCCTTTTTTCAAGGGGTCGAACCGCTCCTCTTTCGTCAACAATTCCGAACTATGTGCATAGATTGGCACATAGCTCTGTTTTTCGTCAAGTTTCTTTTCTAATTCCGACACTCTCGTAATTACTTGGCAAGTGGTTGTCGCAAGCGTTTCTACTTCCCTTTTTTTCTCTTCGCAGATATTAGCCTGCTTCGTCACTTTGGTATCTACTTCGGATACTAAGGCCTTTAAAGTTTCCACCTTCTTTTGATCCTCTTTTTTCACTAATTGAATTTGTTCCGTCACCTTATTCTCGATGATCGGAGCAACTGCTTCTCCTACACTTTTCTCGAGTCTGCTAATTTCGGAATAAAAACGAGTATTTATGCTCGCAATTTCCGCCTGAACGCCTATCATTTCCTGTTTAAGATTACCGATTTCAGTATTAATTACAACAATATCTTCTTTGATTTTATCAACTTTTGTGTTAACAACTCCAACATTGTTGTTAACAACGTTAATAGCTTTGTTCTGATTGTCTAACATCCGTTCAATTTTTTCAGACTGAGCTTCTTGCTTGGCAGCCTGAGCTTCTTGCTTGGCAGCCTGAGCTTCTTGCTTGGCAGCCTGATCTTCTTGCTTGGCAGACAGAGCTTTAATTTCTGCCGATTGACTCTTGATTTCGTTAATCAAAACATTCAATAAATCAGTTAAATTCCCGGAAACTACCGGTTTTACTTCCGTAGCGGCTTCCTCTTTAATTGTCCCCCCGTATTCGTCATCAAGGGATTCAGATTTGATTTTCACTTCCGATTCCGAAACATTTTCTAAAGTTTGGAATTCCATTTCTGCTCTTTGTTGCGTTTCGGCGGTCGCGTCTTTCATGCTCGCCGCCTGCCCCTGAACAATGGGTACCGCGGTGCGCGTTTCCCACTGTTCGACCGATTGTTCCGTATCCAAGTCTACCAAATTTTGGTAGTTGTTGCCTTCACTCATTTTAATAATTTTCAATATAAATACCAAATCTCAAATATAATTAGGATTACTCCCACTACTTATTTTCGCTGACGTAACGGCCTGTATGTAACCAGTACTTTGTTACGAGATTTGCACCATACAAAATTCGTGTCCAGAACAACCTCAAATCCGAAGATTGTCCTGTCACCAGGTCGCCACGTGTAACCTCCACCTCACTTATCGACCTTAATGACAGTGAAAAATTAAACCACGTGTACCTAATGGAAATTTGGGAAAAGCAATCGTCACCGAGTTTAATCTGTCGGTAAAGAGGGAGGAAAGGGTTACATCTAAATGAAAGGAAAAATGCTCATGAAAGTGGTGGAAATTAATTTTGAAAAGGGGTAATGTTAATAAAGAAAGTAAATGTGTGGCCGTTACGTTAACAATTAACTAGCGGTAATTAGGTATTTGAGATTTGGGGGAAATTACGGTCGCCAGTCCTAAGGACAATTACTATAGTAACTGAAAAAGAAAGGTTATTACACATATAATTAGCACTAGAAGCGTGGCAACTGAAGGTTGACACGTGTAGTGTGAAAACTGAAAGTTTGTCAGAAGTAATGAATTTCGCTACACTCTGACTTAATTTAACAAAAGAAATAATAAAACCGGAAAATCGAAAGTTAATTTAGTGACTGAAGTTAATAGTGAGCTTTCTTTCTGAAGCACATCGAAATTGTAAAATACGGTTAGTCTTGGACTACCTCAACAATCATTTCAAAAGCTACTTGAAACCATGAAATTTAGAAATAAGAGATTTAACTTTGAACTTGAATTAAATGATTCTGACCAATTAACAATAGTAAAATTTAGTACGTACCAAGCTGAGCTGCAGTCACAGGTAAGCTAAAATACGGTAACAAAACTCGCACTCTTAATTTGTGCTTGTGTAATCTAAATATTGTAGCCAGCTATGAATACTTTAACTGAACTTTGAAATTAAAGCAGTGAAATCTAATTACATTACTTTAATGCTGGCGTTTGAATTTCAACGACACTCGGGTTCATTTCGGAAAAGGAAGGGACCCTGCTTGGCAATGCAATTGGGACAATGAGCAACAACGGTTCATGCTAAGTTGCTGTAATTTTGTGATGCAACAATTTTAAAAGTTTGAAAAGCTGAGGTCTACCATACAGTTCTAAAACTTTACGTGCTTCCAGTCTTCCTTGTTGGTTGATTGAAGGTTTGAAGCCGTCGATCGAGGAGGTGGCGACAGTCACTCATTGTCGGCCGTCGCTGTTGCAGAAGCTGGATGTTTGCGCGCCTTCTTCTCGACACGGTCACCAGACGAAACGGGCTCTTGATGTGCGCCAGCTAATGCTTCCCGTCCGCGACACCGTGTCAGAAACGATTATAGCAAGTCGAGCGCAATTACATGCTGCCAAACCCCGAAAGCGCGGCAACTCGCGGGAGCGTCACACAACACCTGCTCCACTCGCTACTCCAGCCAGACTCTCCCTCATGCTCTGCCCGCGCTCCACGCGGCAGAGTTAACACTACCAAAGATCCTAAACACTTTGGTTCTCCACACGACCTATCGATGTATTCGTTCGATAGCATAGTTTTCCCTAGGCCAGACCCAGCGTAAAATACAAATTATATTTACAAAACAAACCAATTATACATCGAAATAAATGCATATATATATATATATATATATATATATATATATATATATATATATATATATATATTAAAACAATTACAATATATAAAGACACAGAAATGTTATATCTCCAGTTAACAAAATAAGGAAAAAAATTATGGTACAATAGATGGAAATAGGAGGATATGCATTTCCGGCGTTACAAGATATAATTGTCAAAATTACACTTATACGTGGAATTTTTAGTCAGTAGCAAATATAAACAGGAGTGTAACTTCAGTACATTTTAATTTATTTTATTACCAAAACTGTATTTTATTGTGAACCACAATTAAAGTGTTTGCAGTTATTAATTAGAAAACTTATTCTGAAAAAATTGGCGTACTTCCAACACATACTAAAATTAAAAAGAACACAATATCATCCCCATTACGTAAACGATTATCTCACGTTCACGTTCCTGAATGTTATTATTCCAAACAAAGAGAACATTGGCCGGTGGACATTGACAGCAGCGTACAGAGCATATAGCCTGTCAGTGTGTGACCTACGAGTTGATGTCAAGAGATATATAGATGGATAAAATGGCTGCATTACCAGGTGTTGTTCTGTTGTAGTGTTGGCCAGATTGAACTGCGACAGGCATACATCGGCAATGACTCTCACTGAAATCCACTGCCAACTTTAGGACGAAAGCCTTTATAGACCTTCCAGTAGAAACTCAAGTGCCTCGAAACATGTAAAATACATGTCCAGTCGTGTCGTATAGCTGCTTGTTGTCAGGCTCATCCACTTCATATCATCGCCCTAACTTACAAGCAAAGGTCCCCTTGCCGCGCGGGATTAACCGAGCGGTCTCCGGCGCTGCAGTCACGGACTGTGCGGCTGGTCCCGGCGGAGGTTCGAATCCTCCCTCGGGAGGATTTGAACTTAGGATAATTTAGATTAAGTAGTGTGTAAGCTTAGGGACTGATGACCTTAGCAGTTAAGTCCCATAGGATTTCACACACATTTGAACAAAGGTCCCCTCCACACACAAAATATGTTTTTACAACATAACACCCCTTAGGCGCGGCTGGTTCGCCAGATCATGATGAAAAATTGTATGTTAATCTTTGAAACCTAGGTGCCGTAGCTTTCACTCTGAAATAGCTTTCCGAAATAGAAACAGAAGTACAGGCAGCTGACGAAATTACTGATAAAATACGTAACTTAAAATGACTGTCCATCCCGACTGCATCAGAACTGCCAACAAGTGTTTTACTTATATTGTACATGCGATATGAATCTGCTATTTAATTCATCCTCTATTAAATTCATCCTCTGAGGGTTATATTTTACTTACATGTTCACGAATTTGCTCTAAATGTGGTTGTCAGGCGTTCCTACACAACTAAATGTCGGGACTTTTATACAGAAGTCCACAAGCAACACTGCTCTCACTTTAAATACACTAATTTTTTGATTTATTTTCAGATTTTCGGGACCTTTGAAACTGACAGATTGTTATATGCATCACATATTTGTCTAGATCGATGAAAACTACTCGCTAGAGGATCTTTCCCAAACTTATTCAATTATTTCTAACCCACAAAAAGTCTGGAGACAAGTTCAATTAAATGAGTGACTGTGGTTGTTTTGTATAGCAAAGAATGATATATATATTAGGTATAAGTTTACCAATATGTTTAGAGACATCGTTGTGAAAACTGTCTTTCGGGAATAGAGGGTAATTGCTCAAGTGTGGAGTGCTCTTAAAAGTAAAATTAATAGCGCTTACATCTAGTTCGAGTCAGTGTTTAGACCATTGTATTTTACACGAGTGTCTTTTGTGGTCTTTTAATTCATTTTTTCTGCCTGTTCAAATTGCTGTTGTTTTCTATGCTTTTTGTAGTCATTTGCTACTAGTTAGGTTATTAAAACCAGACAAGGTGAACACACCATATACAGGTGTTCTAAAGAACATTGACGGTACAAGAAATTCCCTCGATACTATTCTGTAAAATTTATGAATCACGGGAAGGCAGAAGAATATCTAATTGCTAAATATATTGAAAGGGCAACTAATATATTTAGTGCGTGGGAGAGGTTGACTGAGAGACGTATTTTCATGGTGTTTTGAAAGTAAGTACTGTCTAAAAGAAGTAAAAAAAAAGAGGAGGAAGGGGGTGAGTTCTACAGCTATATGTGGTTTGTCTGTGTGAAACCAAACGTTGTGGGCATTGTGAAAG
The DNA here is from genome assembly GCF_023898315.1 of Schistocerca nitens. Lineage (NCBI taxonomy): Eukaryota > Metazoa > Arthropoda > Insecta > Orthoptera > Acrididae > Schistocerca > Schistocerca nitens. Next base: position 538,444,356 of record NC_064621.1, on the reverse strand, counting down.
ATTCCATTTACTGAAATAGGCTGTATTATAATGTGCTTACGTGTGTAGCGCTAAGTCTATGCTTAAGCAATTGCCTTCTCTGGGGAAAGATATAGGTTACCATTTGTGGACGCCCTGCAGACAGCTCAGTCAAAGTGATACAGTATATTTAACAACAAGAGGACACAAAGATTTAAACGGAAAAGTGTAACTACCAAAATGACTCTCAGACGTACAAAATTAGAAATAATAAGATAAGAGAGAAAAGTAAGTAAACAGTTTTACAAAAGACTGCACTGAGCTTTTCATTCCAGGTTTTTCTTTTCTTTAACTAGTTCTAAGTTCTAGGGGACTAATGACCTCAGAAGTTGAGTCCCATAGTGCTCAGAGCCATTTGAACCATTTTTTTTCTTTTCTTTATGCACAATAACAAAGGTTTGTAAGCAAACAGTTATCAGAGGCTGCGTTGTGTGCTGCAGGAGCGAGTTTACATTTTACCTTTTAAGCTTTATGACTCCATATAGAAATTATGTACTGGACACCACTTACTGGGTTACACTATAGGGATTGTGAATAGAAAGAGAGAGAGAGAGAGAGAGAGACGAAGGGAAACACTTTTTACACTTATTCATTGCACTGTCTGTATCTGTTGACCATAAATGTAGTATGGACAAACAATGAGGCAATAGTATTGCCACTAGTAGAATTCAGCGAAGCTATTGATGCTTCAACATGCTCACTAATATATGCTCAGAAAAACGTGATAACTAAAACATTCAGAAAATGCATTGATGTTGTTTGAAAACTGCTTGAAAAACCGTCTGTGGGAATTAAAAGTGATTTTCGAAGCATGTCCCCTTATGGCAGCCACAGGGGTCAGTCCTGCATCCACTTCTGTTTCCTTTACGTGGCAGTCATAGCTCGTCGGCTCTGTTCTCCTGTAAATGTCATTCCTATACCGAAATCCTGCAGCTTTATCCGTGTGGCAGGCATGGAGATATCAATACTACGGCTGTCCGGGTTGAATGGTGGCCTATCTTCATTGCTAATATGGGTACAAAACCTGTGATTTAAAGATGGAAGATTCATAAATAATGTTAATAACCAACCAGAATTCCTCAAACCGTTGCCTCCAGTTCTTCTCGATGTTATTCCAATGAAATTCGTGTGGCTAGGGCCTCCAACTGGGTAGGCCGGTCGCCTGGTGCTAGTGTTTCGAGTTGACGCCACTTCGGTGACTTGCGTGTCGATTGGGATGAGAAGATAATGATTAGGACAGTACAACACCCATTCCCTGAGCGGAGAAAATCTTCGACCCAGCAGGGAATCGAGCCCGGGACTCTTGGCATGACAGTCCATCGTACTGACCATTCACCTACCTGGGCAGACATGTTATTCCAATACTATATCAGAAAACAGAGGAGAGCTTGGGTGTAACTTTGGATGAGCGTCTCAGATGGACAGAAAGTACTGTCGTCCCAAGCAGGAAGACTTCCACTCGGCTCTATGCCCTCAAAGAGATTCGGAGCATATTTCTAGGAACAGGTTTGGAATATAAATTCGTACAATCACACGTTCTACCGAACCTCCACTATTTCGAACAATCCAACGCGACAAGAATAGTGAAAACATTAGACGGTTATAACTAATCATAAATGTGATGTGTACCTTACACCTACAATACTCGTCTATGCGACCTGTGCAGTGCCTCATATGTCGAGTTTAGAATGGTTGCGGCCAGACATGTTGACATGCTATGTTTTCTTTGTCGACTCGGCAGTATGCTAGCACCCATGTACCTCGCGTCATGGATTAAATACCTATCATGTCATCATAATAGGGATACAAGATCCGTTTTATCTAGTATCATAGCTGTGACCATTCATAAAACCAAAACATTCGAAAACTCCCCCTTTGTTGCTGCCGTCTCCTCTGAAACAAGCTATCCAGCACGGTGCGCACAGTTCTGTGAGGAATCTTGCTCTTAAGACGAAGGACAAGCACTTCCTTCTATCACTCTCATAACTCCACACTAAGAATTAACATATATGACCAATTTTACTTCTGTGTTTCTGTAGAACTAATCCTAACTTCTCAGAGTTACGCTTCTTCCTCTTTCCCTTCCTCTATAAGTCACTGAACTTTGTTTTCTCTTATCTTCATGAACTGTGTTTTATCACAGTCCCCTTCCATCCCTTTGTCATGTGCAATGCTGCTAGTACTTATAGCTTAATCCTAGTTTCCCGTAATCTGTGTTGATTGTTGTACCAGGTGGTTATAATTAAAGTGCAGCTACTCACAAAGGTCCTCTGTGGGCTGTAATTATTGTATGACAGCGAAATTTGGTAAATATGCTAGTGCATTAATGCAAACATATTGACGCTGGAAAAAAAAAATTAGTTACAATTTAGGCCACCAGGTGCAATTCTGGCGCTGTTAATGCAAAAAATATATAGAAACATTTCCATATGTAGTGGATTAGGAACTGGACATGAGCAGATGAGGTCAAACACGTCAGAAATGCATAATTCTGATTTTATTATTAACCACTAACACAATTTGTACAGCATGAGCACCGGAGACGTCGACGTGATACTGCATCCATAAAACGACGTGATCAACAGATCTCGCAGCAGTTCTGGTGAAATCTGAGCAACGTGTTCCTGTATATAGGGCCTCAGATCAGTTAGAGACAGAACGTGTGCGTGGTAAGCGCGTTGTTGGAGATATCACTAGAGCCAAAAAGTCACATGGTTTCCTAAGTTGACCTTGCAGTCGACACGTCTGGAAAAGCCCTGGAGGTAACACGTTCGTGGAAAGTTGCATTGAGCATATCTTTCAGTAGGCGAGCGACATGAGGCGTTGCCCATCTTGCATGAAAACAGTGATTTCTGCACAGTAGTGCTCTTCTTCTTCACATGCTGTACCAGGAGGTCTCGGTAACGGACAGACATCGCGGTACAAGTGACAGGCCCTTTGGGTGTATTCTCTTCCAAAAGGAATGGACTGAGAATAAAGGTGCTGGTGAATATACACCACACACTCTCATATGGGTAATGTAATGGCTCTTCGTTCACTACACGTGGTTTAATAGTATCGCCAAATATAGCAGTTCTGTGGAAGCACTGCACCTTGTATTTTAGAATGTACCTCGTCACTCCATAGAATATTTCGCGGTCACATGTCATTAATCTCGCTCTGTGCCAGAAACCGAGGAGCAACTTCAGAACGTTGCTGCAGATCATGAGGTTTCGGTTGTTACACCGTCTGGATATTGTAGAGGTACCAGTGTACCGTAAAAGAGACCCAAAAACTTTCCATACTGTTGACCATGGGATGGACAATTCTCGTGGCGCTGCACGAGCGGTAGTACTTCGTGAGGCCTGTGCTCCACGGTGAGTTACAGCTACAGCAACTACGTCAACAACTTACACAGGGATGGGACGTCTTCCTTTCCCCCGTGCCACACCAAGCACACCTGTGTTTTCAGATTTTATTATCACTTTCTTTAGAGCATTTAATGACATCGCGCATCTCCTCAAGCTTAAGTTTTTCTGTCGGCGATACGCTCTCTAATGCAGCACTGTAATTTCTCCTATTCAATGGAACAGTTTCAGTAACCGCGCATGGCCTCTCTTCTCGATTGCCACGCTGTCCACTTTCGCTATAACTTGTAAAATCAAAGCCTGAAGTCGTACAGTCATACAAACGAGGAACAGCGCCAGATTTGAACCTGGTGGCCAAAATTGGAACTAATTCCTTTCAGACTAAAGCGTTTCCGCACTGACGCATTGGCATCTCTACCAAGTTCCGTTGCCATGCAGTAATTGCAGTCCACACTTGTAGCTGCACTTCTATTATAACTACCTAGTACCTATCATGAGAAAGTCAACCGTGTTTCTTTTATCTGTACTGCTGCATTTTTTTTGTAAACGTGGTCTTCTGTATTAGGTACCTGCTCGTATTCTGTAAGTTTAAGGACAAAAACAAGTCTCTGTACCGGGTCGCCACGTTGCCCAGCACCTACGAGTGCGCGCATAGAACGCTGATTAAAATGTTTGTCGGCGTGCAACAATTCCGTTACGGCTAGAAAGTCATGCGCCACCCGGTAGTTCTGTAGTCTTTCCCGCACGATTTTACAGGAAGCATTCATCAAAAAATTTGATTTTTGCATTATACACTGAAGACCCAAAGAAACTGGTATACGTGCCTAATATCGTGCAGAGCCTCCGTGGCCACGCAGAACGCGATGTGCTATGGACTCGACAAATGTCTGAATTAGTTGTGGAGGAAATTGACACCATTAATCCTGCAGGGCTGCTGATAAATCCGTAAGAGTACCAGGGGTGGAGATCTCTTCTGAGCAACACGTTGCAAGGCATCCCAGATATTCTCAATAATGTTAATGTCTGGGGAGTTTGGCGGCCAGCGGAAATGTTTAAACTCAGAAGAGTGCTCCGGGAGCCTCTGTAGCACCTCTAGACATGTTGAGAGTCGCACTGTCCTGCTGGTCTTACCTAAGTTCGTCGTATTGCACAATGGACATGAATGGATGCAGGTGGTCAGAATGGATGCTTACGTACGTGTCACCTATGAGAGTCGTATCTAGACGTATCAGAGGTCCCACATCACTCCAGCTGCACACGCCACGCACCACACACCACACACCATTACAGAGCCTCCACCAGCTTGAACAGTCCCCTGCTAACCTGCAGAGTTCATGGATTATTGAGGTTGTCTCCATACCTGTACACGTCCATCCTCTCGACACAATTTGAAACGAGACTCGTGCGATGAGGCAACATGTGTCCAGTCATCAACAGTCCAATGTTAACAGACACAATCGAGAGTATAGCTGTGTGTCGTGCAGTCATGAAGGATATACGAGTGGGCCTTCGGCTCCGAAAGCCCGTATCGATGATGTTTCGTGGAATGGTTCGCACGTTGACACTTGTTGATGGCCCAGCATTGAAATCTGCAGAAATTTGCAGAAGAGTGACACTTCTGTCACGTTGAACGATTCTCTTCAATCGTCGTTGGTCCCCTTCTTGCAAGATATTTTTCCGATCGCATTGATGTTGGATATTTGATGTTTTACCGGATTCATGATACGCAATACTCGTGAAATGGTCGTACGGAAAAATCCCCACTTCATCGCTGCTTTCGAGATGCTGTGTCCAATCGCTCGTGCGCCGACTATAACACCACGTTCAAACTCGCTTAAATCTTAATAACCTGGCACTGTAGCAGCAGTAACCGGTCTAACAACTGCGCCAGGTACTTGTTGTTTTATATAGGCGTTGCCAACAGCAGCGCCGTATTTTGCCTGTTGACATATCTTTGTATTCGAATACCCATGCTTTTGCTAGTTCCTATGGTCCTTCAGTGTATATGTCAGCTTCATGATGAAGCTATTATCGTCTGGCTAATAGTCATACTAACTGTGATGTTCCCATTTAAGTAAGTAAGTTTGCAATGACAAATATGTTTTTGCGTTTGATGAATATTACACCACATTTTGCTGCGAATGAAATTTAGCTAAGATATTCAATTTGTCTTTAGACTTGAGAGGAGGTGTCTATCTGTCTCCAGTCTCGAGAAAGTGGAATTTATGTACTACATTCACTTCCGAACGCACTCATGAGAGAATTAAATGTTCATATACGTCATAGCTCCTACACGGGTCGAGATCTCGAAACGAGATTTTGGCAAATTATAACACACAACGAGCAGAATATTTTCGCCTATGGTTCATATACTGAACTTTCTCATCTATGTCAGTACAGCTCAAACGACTGGTTTTATTTAATTTTTGTTGCAGTCTAGTACTGTAATTGTTATAATGTCATTAATAGCTAGTGAAAAGAGAATTTGCTAGTATGAAAATAAACATGAAATTACTTCTTATGTTACAGCACCCGATACAATGAGGTTTTCTGCAAGGTAATGATTTCTCTGGTAGCCTATTCCTTGTTTATAGACACTCTGTTTCAAGATTCTGTCACAACAGCTATTCCAAGGCGAGTTTGTGTAATTTATATTGTCTTTTTGAAAAAAAGCCAAATTAAACACGTCAACAAGAGAAATGTAGCTGTTCCTCATAACTGAGGATACTTCTTCAAATGAGAAATGGTTAACAATTCAGACAAAAGTAAATCACCATTCCTGTTACAATTTCAGAGGAATCCTGTAACCCACTATATCTTTAATAATGAACAGGTAGGACAGAACCTGTCCAAAGGATTTTCTTTCTACACATCAGTAATATTTGACATGTGAAAAAGTACAGCAAATAGCGTATCAAGTTTTCATTTCTCTTCTTTACAGTGTGAGAGAGCGAATGTTTTTACCACAGTTATCTTGTAATTCACAAGTGATATTGACTTCCTAAAACACTCAAAAGTTGAAACAAATACATAAACCATATTTGCAAACCACTTTATCTAATAGAATCCGTGTCCTGCGACGAGGAGTTAATTGTTAAGGTTCTACAAGTTGTCAGTGTGTTCACAGTGTCAGAGTTATGAAAGACTTTTATTGGATCAGTTCTACTGTACACCAAAAATGTTGCATTTTCCATTAGAAATAACAAACTTAGTGGCAGTGTATTTGTGGATAACAAGGTTACTTTGCGAAACGCTTGAAACTACTCATTAATGTTAAAACAGATTATAAACATCCATAGGTGCACTGTTTGCTGTGAATTATTTTCATATTTCTCAGATAAAGAACAGGGATAAAATCCTTTGGTAAGTTTCCATTGCAGTCATTCACTATTGAATATATGATGGGCTACCGGACTCTGCCAAAATTGCAAGAGAATTGTTGGGTTATTTTTGACTGCATTGTTAACTTTAGCCGGCCGGTGTGGCCGTGCGGTTCTAGGCGCTTCAGTCTGGAACCGCGTGACCGCTACAGTCGCAGGTTCGAATCCTGCCTCGGGCATGGATGTGTGTGATGTCCTTAGGCTAGTTAGGTTTAAGTAGTTCTAAGTTCTAGGGGACTGACGACCACAGATGTTAAGTCCCATAGTGCTCAGAGCCATTTTTTGTTAACCTTACATCATTTGAAGAAGAATCATCAGTTATGAGTAATGGTATGTTTTCCTTGTTTGTAGGTTAATTTTGTTTCTTTTGCCAGAACACAAGATAATTTGGATAAATTCGTCTTGCAGTAGCTATTGTGACGTAATTCTGAAAAAGTATCTTATTAAATAAGCAATTGGTGACCAGAGAAGTCAATAGCTTATCAAAAATCTTATTGTGTCAGTTTTCAGTAACATAAGAGAAGGAATTTCTGGTTTATTTTCATACTAGAAAATTCTCTATTAAATAGTATTGAAGAGACTTAAAAAATACAGTTTGGGATTGTAAAAGTAAAACTAGTAACCATAACTTCCGCTATATCGTCGTATATAAGAAAGTTTCACGTATGAACAGGATAGCAAATAATCTGCTTTTTGATTCCTAGCATTTGCCAAAATCTCGTATTGATATTTCGAATGTTTTAGAATATATGTGGGATCTTATGAATATTTCATTTGCTCTTGGGTGAGGTCTGAAGTAAATATGCTACACCAGTTCCATATTCTTGCGATTGTAGACACAGACTTCCTACCAAGTCTGAAGAAAAATTCAATAGCTTAGCTAGATTTGATTCACAGCAAAAAATGGTGTCATATAAATAAAATGCAAATCATAGCGATCTGTATTTACATTGCAAAACTTTTTAGAATTTAGTGCAGCGCCTTACTTAAATGGGAATATCACAATAAGTATGATCATTAGCAAGATGGTGGATACTTCACCATGAAGATGACATATAAAACTACAAGAAATGTGAAAATCAATTTTCTTTACCTATCAGTTTCTGTAAAACCATTTGAGAAAGATTGCAGGGCGTGCACTTCGATTCTGTCAGTACAACGCATCGCCAATCAGCACACTGAAAGTGGACAAAGAATGTCTCTTTCATTCTGACTCGCCAGCAGGCACGGGTCTGCATCAGTCAGTGCTGCACGCAGTTGTCATTTTATGCTGCTTCATTAGATAACAAGGGTATATTTTCCATGCTGGGTCACGCCGCTTAATGTGGGGGCCCATGTGCAGGTAGCCTAGTTTCTTTCTGTGCACACCCTAACACGTAACACGATGGTTTACTAGACATGGAGGTGAGGCAGATTGGGACTGAATCCACACACAGGATTAACGGCTATGGTTTCAGCGCCAGCCAGCCTGAATGTGGTTTTTAGGTGGTTTCCTAAGTAGGGGGGCTACAGGGGTGTCAGGCCATTTTGTTAGAGTACGTTGCCCACATCATGGGTAGGTATGCACTCTGGGGCAAACCTATTGCTCTCCTTTAATTGACAATTCCTTCACCTATTGTTCTGTTAAGTGGTTTTCCATGTCACTGCACTTAACCTATTGTTCCCCCTGCCCCTCCCACTCCACTCTCCCCTCAGGTAGGGCATGCTGGGCCATTTTGTTAGTGTGGGTTGCTTACATCAGGGGCAGGTATGCACTCAGGGGTGAACCTATTGTTGTCCTTCGATTGACAGGTACTTAACATATTTTCCTATTAAATGGTTTTCAATGTCACTGCCCTTAACCTATTGTTCCCCCACACCCTACCCCTCCTCCCTCGCTGCTAAAGGCACACTTTCATGTCTGAGTTATTGTTGGAATAGGCCCTGTCACTACTATCAATTTGACTGACTACTTAATTAAGATGATCAATTAATTAACCTCTGCTCATCTGGTAAACGCCCCTCCCCTCACACCCAGAATATGGCGGGAAAAAGACTCAGCTGATTGGTAATTTGGAGGGAATATTGTTTTTTTTCCCATTTGTATGGAATGTTGTATTAGAGGATTCAAGGCAGTGTATGGAATATATGGAAATGGTATACTGTTTATTTATAAAAAAATTCATTTTTTGGGTGTTGGATTTCTCTTGCTCGTGATTCTAGACTCTATGGAAACATGTACATCTTGCAAGCCACAATTACATGGGGGCAAACATGTTGCATAACCTAATGTTCAGCACTGCACTCTGGGTGTCTTAACCTAATGCTTGGGCCTTTCTCGGCACTTAACCTATTGTTCTGTTAAGTGGTTTTCAATGTCACCACACTTAAACTATTGTACTGCCTTTGATACGAAATTAAGTAATAAGTTGTATCCTCCCACCATTTTCTGGAACAGTTTTAGAATTTCATTTGCATTTGAACACCATTTCTGGCGCATTCTTCTTTGTGACCCACCCCTTGTACTGTGTTTTACATAAAAAATTATTCAAGTTAACTTAGTGGTCTGCACTTAACCTGCTGTTCTGCTCCATGTCACCCACTCACACACACCACCCTCTTATCTATTGAATACTAACACCAAGTAGATATAAAAAAATTTATTCAAATTAATTAAACCGATATTCTTCATATAGGTACGAAAAGGGGTTTGTTATGCTTTCCACTACCAAGTTTTAACTACTTTTCAAGGTCATCCAACCGCTCACTTCCACATCCGAAATACAGGCACGTAGATCGTTGTATATAGGAAATGTCTTAGGATTTTCGGTAGCTTACCAAATAAGACAGATGTATATTCTCTTACAAAATATTTATTAACTGTTGCATATACATTTACACACAGAAAACAACTCTTTCTTTATTTTTATTAAGTGTAGTTTTAATAATATCCAATTTCATTTTTAACTTATGACTTAAATCCACATCTCAATCATCTATTTCTTCCTCCAACCAGTAATTTGACAAATACAGAGAAGGTATATTCTCGAATTCTAATACATATCTAATTTTTTCCCTTAAAGTACTTGTTTTGTGGCTTTAACTATTAGCTCTGTTTCTTCCTGCAGCTCTTCTTGGCGAGAGAATTTGGTGATTTTAATTTTTCCTCGTATCCCCTCCATGACGCTACTGTTAAAGCGTTCCACGTCTTCCTGTGTGTGTGTCAGCAACTCTTCTGCCCCACATTCTTGCGGGATTTCTGTGTAGAACTTTAAGTTTACAACTTTTGCGAACGAGTGTCCATTAAACGTAGTTATTCCATCAGTTTTAAACTTGGCAAATGGCTGTTCTGTTGCTAGGTGGACAACATCCAGCTCGCCACCCTTAGATAGAATATAACCTTCCTTTCTAAGCCGATCCAAATGGGAACAGAGCTTAATAAACACATTTTTCGTGTATCCCTTAATATAGTAAACGTTTCGAATCCATTGATTTCGGCCAGTACTCCAACACTTGACCAGTTTCCATGGCTGTTTACTGTAAATGCCAATATTTTGTATTCCCCCTTCGCAGACAGATTTTTCCATACACTGTGTGAACTTGGCCTTTACATCCACAATAGCCTCCTCCTTTTCCATTTGCAGCTTATGTTTTTCCTTTATGGAAACTGTCTTCTCTCTATACTCTGGTTTTCTTTTCTTTGGTTCGATGTCTTCCATTTCCAGATTCCTTTTTCGTGCACATAAAACATTAACAGCACTTATAGAAGTAATTTCTTTAATGGGGAATGGTTTAAGTCTGTGCGATACATTTACTCTTTTTCTTAATAGTTGGGGTATAACATTATTTGTAGGATCCAGTCCCAATTCGGCGAAATCTATATCTGACGGTTTTGTGGAGAAGAGTGTTCTAGACTGAGAAAATTAAGTTTCTCCTGCTTTAACATAACACTTCTGTGTAATACTATTATTGTCTTTGTTGGAGTCTGTATTAAGAACCTCTACATAGTTTACAGGCAGATAATTAAAACTGTATGCAGACAGAGCATAACCTCATAAGCTTTTCTCGGGCTTGAGAGTCCGGCAGACTTACTTGCACACCTGTCAATTTTCGGGTTTTCTTATTACCCCAGTAGACAAATTGCAGAACGTTGTTAAACACCACACAACTACTGTTCTGTAAATTATTAGTTAGCCGACACCACATAGACGCAATTGGCACAGAGTAAGGTGGAGAACATTGTAAACACTGCTTGTGTGAGTCTAATACACTTAAACAGCTCTGCACTGGGTAGAACACATCATCCATTCTGTAGTTGTATATAGTACCTCCAGCCTGGTAATACCATGCTCGTTAGCCAAAGAAGACGTAAGTTTCCCGTAGACGCGTGTCTGGACACTTTATAAAGTCTGTAAGATGGTTACTAATAACTTAGATTACTGCTGGAGTTGTGGTTGGCATATAAATTTGATATATACCTTTACTCAACAATCCACGTTAAACAGTCTACTCTAGCTGTATTATCGTTGTCCACAATTTCTAATTCTTTGTTTGGCTTTCCTTCTTTATGTGCTTGGATCCAGAATCATAGGTCTGGACCATTTATTTCGTATCTCATCACACATGATAAACACACTATAAACAACATGAACATACACATACACACACACACACACACACGCACACACACACACACACACACACACACACACACACACACAAGGCCTGATTCAGTGTTACGAGGTGCATTCAAGTTCTAAAGCCTCCGATTTTTTTTCTCCAGACTGGAAAGAGATAGAGACATGCGCATTGTTTTAAAATGAGGCCATGTTCATTGTCAGTATGTCCCAGAGATGACAGCACCGTATGGCAGATGGAATTTTACCGCCAGCGGCGAGAATGAGAACTGTTTAAAATACTTAAAATGGCGACTTTTTCCTTACTTGAACAGCGTGCAATCATTCGTTTTCTGAATTTTCGTGCTGTGAAACCAATTGAAATTCATCGACAGTTGAAGGAGACATGTGGTGATGGAGTTATGGATGTGTCGAAAGTGTGTTCGTGGGTGCGACAGTTTAATGAAGGCAGAACATCGTGTGACAACAAACCGAAACAACCTCGGGCTCGCACAAGCCGGTCTCACGACATGATCGAGAAAGTGGAGAGAATTGTTTTGGGGGATCGCCGAATGACTGTTGAACAGATCGCCTCCAGAGTAGGCATTTCTGTGGGTTCTGTGCACACAATCCTGCATGACGACCTGAAAATGCGAAAAGTATCATCCAGGTGGGTGCCACGAATGCTGACGGACGACCACATGGCTGCCCGTGTGGCATGTTGCCAAGCAATGTTGACGTGCAACGACAGCATGAATGGGACTTTCTTTTCGTCGGTTGTGACAATGGATGAGACGTGGATGCCATTTTTCAATCCAGAAACAAAGCGCCCGTCAGCTCAATGGAAGCACACAGATTCACCGCCACCAAAAAAATTTCGGGTAACCGCCAGTGCTGAAAAAATGATGGTGTCCATGTTCTGGGACAGCGCGGGCGTAATCCTCACCCATTGCGTTCCAAAGGGCACTACGGTAACAGGTGCATCCCACGAAAATGTTTTGAAGAACAAATTCCTTCCTGCACTGCAACAAAAACGTCCGGGAAGGGCTGCGCGTGTGCTGTTTCACCAAGACAACGCACCCGCACATCGAGCTAACGTTACGCAACAGTTTCTTCGTGACAACAACTTTGAAGTGATTCCTCATGCTCCCTACTCACCTGACCTGGCTCCTAGTGACTTTTTGCTTTTTCCAACAATGAAAGACACTCTCCGTGGCCGCACATTCACCAGCCGTGCTGCTATTGCCTCAGCGATTTTCCAGTGGTCAAAACAGACTCCTAAAGAAGCCTTCGCCGCTGCCATGGAATCATGGCGTCAGCGTTGTGAAAATGTGTACGTCTGCTGGGCGATTACGTCGAGAAGTAACGCCAGTTTCATCGATTTCGGGTGAGTAGTTAATTAGAAAAAAAATCGGAGGCCTTAGAACTTGAATGCACCTCGTATTTATACGGTTATTATATCCACAGAGATCATTAGATAGATAGATGCATAAGATAAACCTCACATGACATTGTGGGAAGCTGAAATTTTGAAGGCTATCAATTAATCCTTGCGACTGGGACACCAGGGTCATAAATATAGCTACCCTTTGCAGTGTAATAATATAGCGTAGTGGTTAGCGTATAAAAAAGGCAGTAGAAGGTCGAGGGTCTGAATCTCGACAAATGCATCGAAATTTTTAATTTTCTGAATCTCATACAGTGGTCAAGTAATGACATTATGGATTAAACTTGCGTACTTCGACAACTTCACAAATAACTACTCAAGCAAAAGTTTAACACTTACTATAGATCCACAAACATCAAAGGGGGAAACGTATACAGTAGTGTGACAACAACTGAGACATCGATGTCATATGGATACCAAGACCACCTGATATAACCGATATAACCTGAAGATGGCAATCACGCCGAAACAGACCTATTGTAATAAATAATACTATTGAACGCAGCAGCGTCTTGGTCTAACGGTATAGTGCCTAACGTTCTTTCTTCGTTTGTAAAATGCTTGTGTTGCCTTTAATCTGCAGCCAGGTGCCAACCAGGACGGATCGTCGGTTGGTAACGTAGCATCCAGTGTAGAAAGTGTGAGGATAGTTTCACGTGACCAATAACAGCGAGGAATCACAGTTTTCTTTTACCGCTAAAACTGGAACTCTGCTGTGGAAGATGGCTGCACAAACAAACTTATTATGAACTTTTTCTATCTTGAGAATGCTTGTGGAAATTTGCTTTAAACGCTGTCAACAAAGCGATCGTGATTTTGGTTCTGCCGCAGATTGTTGGTGGTCGTTTTCTCGGATAAATGCACATCACGAGGTTGTGGTTAGGTTAGGACATGTTTGAAATTCGGGGTAGCCATACCTCGCGGTGGCTGCTTACTACCCTGTTCCGCACTATACATTAACAGCATTTGTGAAGTTACCTTCCGCGTTTGTGTGCTACCTATAAGCGAGCGGTAGCCGGCTGTGCACGTGGTAACACTGTAGCGGCAAGTGACAGACGTCATCTATCAAGTAATTTTAATCGGTACACAGTATGTTGTTTGTGGCACTCGCTTCCGCACGAATTATTTCCCACCTTTTTGGTCTTCACTGACTGGCTTTTTTACACCACTGGCGTAGTCGAGCACATAAAAATTGTAAAAGTGCCATTTGTATAAATTGTACCAAACAGTTTTGTGAATTCTAACCGCATAAAATAAGCAATTACATCGTTGTACTGTTGGAAACATGTAGGAGGTATTTCTATCGATCTGATGTAGAGCTGTTATGTGATGCCATGTCGTGGGAACGTCGTCCGTCGTCAGTGTTTATACTGGCCTAAGTTGACACCCGATCCGCAAATAACTGCAGATGAGTTGTGACTCTGAGAATAATCTTTTTTGTGTTGCCTTCTGGAAAATAAGTAGGTTCTCCTTAAAAAGAAACTTAGAAAAAGGTATGGCTGCACCAGCTTAATGAAAATAGATTTGCAGGACACTTTTTTGAAACCTGTCAGCCTTTATGAAATTACCCAGATAAATTCGAGGACTAGTACCATATGACAACATTCTTGGAGGACTTTAATACCCGCTTGCTGTAACCATTACTTGTCGAATAAACTGTTGAATATACAGGGTTATTCTAAATGATGGACCCATTTTCAAAACTTCGTATTTATTCAAGTACAAATCCTAAGCGAACAAGGTTTATACCAATGAAAAGAGGAAGTTTCAAAGTTTTTTCATAATGTCTGACACCAATTTAATAAATTTAATAATTTGTAATTAATCAGTTTTAGAAATTATTTAATAATTAAAAATGTGATAATTGTTATAAATGTTCAAAATGTCCACCGTCGGCTACACGGCAAACATAGACGCGGTTGCTAAAATCGTCCCCCACACACGAAAGCGTATCTGCTGCTACTGAATGCACAGTAGCAATGATCCGGTTCCGCAGACCGTTCAGAGTGGTTGGTAGAGGCGGGACGTAAACAACTTCCTGCACATAACCCCATATGAAATAGTCGCAACGAGTGAGATCAGGAGAACTCGGTGGCCAGAAGTGCAGAGCCAGGTCCTAAAGTCCCCTGCAACCAAACCAGCGCTGAGGAAGGGAGTCATTCAAAAAGCCTCGTACAACACAGTCCCAACGGGGTGGAGCTCCATCCTGTTGGACAACGAAGTCCTGGGAATCTTCGGTAACTTGAGGGGTCAGCCATTGTCCCAACATGTCCAGGTACATTATTCCTGTTACCGTTCTTTTCGCAAAGAAAAATGGTCCAAAAGCCTTTGTGCAGGATACGGCACACAATACGTTGATTTTCGGCGAGTCTCTTTCGCGTTGCAATGGTGAATGTGGATTTCCAAACCCCATATGCCAACATAGTGTCTGTTGACTTTTCCACTAAGGTGGAACGTCGCTTCATGGCTAAAAATTACATGCATTAGAAATGCGTCATCCTCCGCCTTTCCTAGCACATAACCACAAAAGCGAGACGCTTCACTTTGTCATTTGGGTTGAGAGCCTGCACAAGTTTTAATCGGTAGGGCTTCTACAGCAAACGCCGTCTCAGAACTTTCCATACAGTTACTTGGAGTATTCTAAGTTCTGGACTGGCTCTGTTGGTAGACTTACTGGGACTGCGCACAAAACATTCTTGAATCCGTCGGATATCATGCACTGACACACGCAGTCGGCGTGTGCTTTTCCCTTTGCACACACTCCCAATTTCTGTTTAAACTGCTTAAACCAGTGGCTAATGCTTTTTCGAGTTGGTGGTTGAATACCGAATTCGTACGAAATGCCCTCTGCACTGCAAATTGAGTTTCACTTTTCGCGAACTCAAGAACGCAGAAAACCTTGTGCTCCACAACTGACAGTGAAACGGAATGACGACGCTATTGCCGCACTAACTATACCGATCGCTTCTGAAATCATCACCGTCCTCCCGCCAACGCTTGCCAAAAACTTTGAAACGTCCTCTTTTCATTGGTATAAACCTTGTTCATTTTGGATTTGTACTTGAATACACATGAATTTTTGAAAACGGGTCCATGATTTAGAATAACCCTGTATACCATTTGTCAGGCTTGGAGATGATGGTCACCCTTCCAAATTGTATCTAACCAAACTTTACTCCAGATTACATCTTTGCCATGAAGATAAATTTTTCAACCATAAGCTTGTGAGGGCAAGAAGTTACGTGGAATGCCCCTTTGGTATTTCCACTGGTAAGTGGCGTTTACTAGGAAGGTGTATAGCAAGTTAAATTGACGAAGCATAGACAATAGTCAAATATATCTGCTTACTGTGCAGCTTAATTATTCTCCGTGGAGGCGGTGACTTCTTGAGGTGCGCGAAAGTACACAATTGTTCTACAGACTCGCCTGTTCAACGAAATAGTTCAACTGCAATTTTCACCATACCGTCACAGCGGGCTCAAATCGTCAGAGGTACTTTCATATCGTACATGAATACGCAGACTGACAATAATAATTATTGGCTTTCAAGTGATAAATGCTAATTACGAGGGGAGTTCAAGAAGTAATAAAACACTTTTTTCTGACGACAGGTTAGTTTCATTCAGTATACACGGTATTATTCCCTATTTCTTTAGGTGCAAAACCCTATTTTTCAGCCTAATCTAAGCTCAATGCGACGGCCTTACGCCACCTCAGTAGCATGGCCTTTATTTCCGCATGCTACCACCCCACTCTTCGACGTCGGAGCCAACGTTTTGCTACATCAATAACCTCGCTATCGTCCACGTATTGCTTTCCACGGAGTGCATCCTTCGTTGGGTCAAACGGGTCGAAGTCAGAAAGTGCGAGATCGGAGCTTCAGAGTGAATGACGAAGAACAGTCCAATAAAGTTTTGTGAGCTCCACTCTGGTGGGCAGATCTGCGTGGGGACTTGAGTTGCGTTGGAGATGTAGAACTTCGTTTACACTTTTGTGACGACGAACATGCTGAGGTCGTGTCTTCAGTTTCCTGAGGTTATCACAATACAAAAAAAAAGATAATTAATCGAAACCATCAGCTGCCAACAGGTGTTGTTGATATACCTCAATGGGGACAGCTAAAAATGTGTGCCCCGACAGGAACTTGAACGCGGGATCTCCTGCTTACATGGCAGACGCTCTATCCATCTGAGCCACCAAGGCCACAGAGGATGAAACGTCCCCTTTGAACAATTATACATAACTGTGCTTAAACTGACACACAATATTTTTTGCGCAACGCAATCTGACTTTCAAAAATCCTTACAAAAGAATGGCCCTGACTAACATTCACCTATACCTTTCACAAATCACTTACCTCACCAAAAATCTTCGTTACTCGAACTACTGCAATACAGCGAGCGCCACTACTGCCAGCTAAATAAAAGATTCAAACTACTGAAGGCACTAACTACTAATAGGCATAGTTAGCAAATGAAAGATTTTGATAGAGAACAAACAATGTATTAACCTCAATAGTGTTCAAAAGTCATAATGTATATAGCAGTTCATGACATCCAGTCTTACAAATTTCAAAACTCCGCCATCTCTCTCCCCACATCCACCACTGCTGGCGGCTCACCTCCAACTGCGCAACGCTACGCGCTGTTCACATCCAGCTGCCCAACACTACAATGGCAGACAACAATGCAAACTAGTCACAGACTGCACACAGCACAGCCAGTGATTTTCATACAGAGCGCTAAATAACGTTGCCAATAAGAAAACATAAACAGCCTACTTACAAGGATAGCGCGAATGGAGGGACTTATCCCTTGCACACTTCCCGTGAGACCCACATTCCCAACTGTCCACAATCTACGGGAATCGTCACCTTAATTGGTGCGAGTAATGAGTGAATGGGCAAATATCCTTTAGGAAAAATACGAATGTAGGTTGTGGACATTTGGGAATGTGGGTCTCATAGGAATCGTGCAAGGGATAAGTCCGTGCAGTCGCGTTATACTCTGTGCCCTCGGTGGCTCAGATGGATAGAGCATCTGCCATGTAAGCAGGAGATCCCGGGTTCGAATCGCGGTCGGGGCATACATTTTCAGCTGTCCCCATTGAAGTATATCAACAAAACCTGTTGGCAGCTGATGGTTTCGATTAATTATCATTTATTTCTAGAGAAGTTGCGTAGTCATCATTGGTATCTGTTCTTTGACGACAGTTACTATCTTCATATCACAATATACTTCAGAGTTGAGCATTGCACAATGAGGGAGGATATAAAACAGGATAACCCTTTCAGCGTCCCATAAGACCGTCGCCATAACTCTGGCAGTTGAGTGTGCGGTTTTGAAACGTGAGATGCTGTGGTGCCATTGCATGAATTGCCGTTTTGTTTCCGGTTCGATGTGATGAAACTCACATTTCATCGCCTATGACGCTTTTCAACAATAAATTGTTACGATCAGCCTTGTAACGAGCAAGAAATTCGGCATAAATGGTCCTTCGCTGTTCTTTATGGTGTTAAGTCACGAGGCGATAAGTATACCAGCACTACCAACACAGACGATCATTTGTGAAGCGATCGGTTCGATTGCGATTCGTTTGTGAGGTCACGGGCGAGTCGTGACGCCCTGAAAATACTACGAGGGTTGTTTTTTAAGTAAGGGCCGTTCGCGCGTATAGTCCCGTAGTGCGCGCGGACGCCGCAACAAGCCACCGCGCCACTTGCCGGCATCCTTCCCGTTCACACTGATGCAACTTGCAGCTCTGTAGCTGACGTGTACGCATCGCTGTGCTACTTTATAATGTTTACGATTATTGAATCGCCCGCCGCGTGTGAGATACGGTCAGTGATACGTTTTTTGACCACGAGAAGCCTATCAGCTGCAGAAATTCATCGTCAGTTAACAGAAGTTTATGGCTCGAATGCAATGAGTGAAGGTAAAGTGCGTCAATGGGTTAGAGTGTTTAAAAATGGCCGTCAAAACGTCCATGACGAACGCTCAGGCCGGCCCTCTGTGATCACTGATGATTTGGTGGCTGCAGTCGAAACAAAGATTCGTGAGGACAGAAGATTCACAATTTCCACTCTTTCTTTGGAATTTCCACAAGTTTCAAGATCGGTTTTGTACAAAATTGTGTCTGAAAACCTAAATTTTAAGAAACTGTGTTCTCGGTGGGTACCCAGACCCCTCACAGAGGACCACAACGGGAAGAGATTTGTCACTTCATTGGACTTTTTGATTCGTTACGAGGAAGAAGGGGATGACATGTTGAGTCAAATTGTCACTGGAGATGAAACATGGGTATCCCATATCACTCCCGAAAGCAAGCGACAATCGATGAAATGGCGACACACAACCTCACCCGTCAAGGTCAAAGCCAAACAGACGCTGTCAAAGCGCAAGATTATGGCAACTGTGTTCTGGGACCGGCGCGGTGTTTTGCTAGTGGACTTTATGCCACGAGGAACGAAAATCAACTCAGATGCCTACTGTGCAACTCTAAAGAAGCTCCGCAGAGCAATTCAAAACAAAAGGCGCGGGATGCTGAGAAAAGGAGTTTTGCTCCTGCACGATAACGCTAGGCCTCACACCTCTCAAAAGACTCGGGTTTTTATTAATTCTTTTGGCTGGGAAGTTTCGGACCATGCACCATAGAGCCCCAACCTTGCTCCTAGCGATTTTCACCTTTTCCGGTACCTGAAACACCATCTTGGCGGGCAGTGCTTCAACGACGACGATGAAGTGAAAACGGCCGTGAACTCTTGGCTGTCGGAGCAGGCGGCCGAATTCTTTGAAGAGGGAATTAAAACTTAGTTGTACGGTATGACAAGTGCTTAAATAAACAAGGCAACTATGTAGAAAAATAGGTAAAAGTGTGTAGAATCAGAAAATAAAAGTTTTTTTACAAAAGTATTTGTATCTTTTTTAAAAATAAAAACGGCCCTTACTTAAAAAACAATCCTCGTATTCTAAGATCGGAGTTGGTGTGGCCAACCTGGGGCCTCTCGGCGGGTCGTGGCCAGGCAGCAACCACATAGTGCCGATCGTTAGCTTAGCAACTGCATGATGCCACACAATGGCCGGTAAAACTGCATGGCTGGGAATTCCATGGTGACACTGTGTTGATGAAGGAGACACGCCAGGAGTGCCCAAAGATGGCGGACTTTGTGAAACCTTAATGGCAGACATTTCACAGTTTTTATAGAAATCAAGAGTAGCCAGATGAATCATGATACCTCGAAAAGAAACATGTACATTACCATTAATTCCACGACGATTCTGATGGTGTAATCAGATTTTCAATATCTTCAGTAGTTTAAAGTTTAGTATCTGACGATAAATTATACAAATAACACCCAGCAACATATTTCATACACCTAAACGGTTCATCCGATTTCGTCGAACGACGTATCTTTACAAAGATATTATTGTAAACCTAAATTGGTATAAGTTACAGGCATGTAACTTGAATAGTACATGAGTTGTTGGTGGTCAAAGTGGCCGATTACTATCGATCACATCAGGCCGTAAGTACTCCACAGTTACACGAAAAAGCGGTAGCAGCATGCTTATTTTTTCATTTAATTTCATTTTAATTTCAAGTTATTTAAATGTAAATACAATATTTTGTATGAGTTTCAATATGTTTGTGAGTGTCTGTTGGCTTGGAGACATGGAGGGAGCACTCTAGCCAATCACACCACTCGTTACTAAGAGAGACGCATGGAGGTTGGGGAGGAGCATCGTTTCCAGAGAGGACACAGTGGAGTTCTGAGGAGTGCCGTGGAAGGAACGGTCGCACAGGACACTGAGTGCGGGACAGTCGTGGAGAGACTTCCAGAGTGTGGAGGT
Organism: Schistocerca nitens; assembly: GCF_023898315.1. Taxonomy (NCBI): domain Eukaryota; kingdom Metazoa; phylum Arthropoda; class Insecta; order Orthoptera; family Acrididae; genus Schistocerca; species Schistocerca nitens. Next base: position 538,423,719 of record NC_064621.1, on the reverse strand, counting down.
TTGCGTGTTGTCACGGTAGCTAGAAATCCTTCGTAGTGCCGACTTGTGTACTTGTGAGATTTCCGTGGCTTCTGTATTGAAGATGTAGTACACGTTTGGAAGTGAATATCTCGCGAGCTATGTTGTTGTTCACAACTAATTGCGTGAAGTAGGAATCTATTGTTTCCCTGTTATTCAACTTACATTTTATTTAATTGCTGGACCATTGACACCAGTAAGTGTTTTGCAGAAATATACCGCATTCTCGAAAGTAGTTCTACTATCGTATTCATCATGTAAAGTCGTTAAGATAGTACCTGCAGATTTTATTTAATTGCAATCTTTCATTTATAAATTTCTATATTAATTCGCAATTGACGAGTGATAAGAACATTTGACGATTCGATCCATGTGTCTATTCATGTTGTGTACTGTAGACTCAGAAGTATTTGGCTTGTAATGCGGCAGTAACATATTCCAGCCCCTAGACAACGAAACCAGCCAAAACATTTAATATTTCAACTTTGAGTCGGAGGGTATGTAGTTGAGGGCCACCACCAACACCATTTCATTATTTTCTGTTTTGAAAGCCCGCACGTTGATTACCCCAAGCGTGAGTGTACACACGTTCCAAAACTGCATGAGTCCCAGCTCTGTGCGGCCGGGCGACATGCGGGAGATCGGACATGTTTGCACGACCTTGTTGTGATGATGAAGGCGTCTCGCCCAAAGACTCACCGTGCTTTTGTTCACTGCCAGGTCTCCGTATACATTCTCCAAGTGCCTATGAATATCTGCAATGTTGTGGTTTACCGCCAAAAGAAACAGTGACAGGACCGCTCCTCCGTTACAGACGCCATTCCTTGTCACGGTTCTCGAGGCTCCCTCCTTCGGAGGTTCCTTTCCTCCCTCGGGCATGGGTGTGTGTGTTGCCCTTAGCGTAATTTAGTTTAAGTAGTGGGTAAGTCGAGGGACCGATGAACTCAGCAGTTTGGTCCCATAGAAGCTTACCACAAGTTTCCAGAGGCCATTTTCAAGACTACGTATAGTGTCGCCACCTATCAGAACTTAATGAAACTATAGGCTATGAAGGAAGATTATATATCCCACAACAACTTCCGCATAGACTCACGCAGTTCAAATTCAATGTCTCCGTTATGGTAGTACTTCTTCTAGTGGTCCCATAGTCGACGTTCATTCCTCAGTGGAAGAATTAGAAACTTTAAAACAAACTTTTTCGCCGTCATTATGTTTCGTCTCGAATTGGAAACAATCATGCTTCGTTTGCCAACTTGACGCTGTCATCCGGTGGTCGATCTTTATCGGATAGTGAGGATTACAGATCCAATGTACGAAGTCTGTTCGAAAAACAATCCCCGTGGCCCGTCTTTCGAGAAATGGAAACCGCAGTGCAAATTAAAACTATTTTATTTACAACAGTTTTCTACAGCCTACAGCTACTTCTCTGCATAATCGCCGCTCAGATTTAAATATTTGTCATAACTTTGTACTCAGGAGGACGTCGTTATCAGGAGAAAGAAAACTGGCGTTCTACGGATCGGAGCGTGGAATGTCAGATCCCTTAATCGGGCGGATAAATTAGAAAATTTACTAAGGGAAATGGATAGGTTAAGGTTATATATAGTGGGAATTAGTGAAGTTCGGTGGCAGGAGGAACAAGACTTTTGGTCAGGTGAGTACAGGGTTATAAATACAAAATCAAATAGGGGTAATGCAGGAGTAGGTTTCATAATGAATAAAAAAATAGGAGTGCGGGTTAGCTACTACAAACAGCATAGTGAACGCATTATTGTGGCCAAGATAGACACAAAGCCCATGCCTGCTACAGTAGTACAAGTTTATATGCCAACTAGCTCTGCAGATGATGAAGAAATTGATGAAATGTATGACGAGATAAAAGAAATTATTCAGATAGTGACGGGAAACGAAAATTTAATAGTCATGGGTGACTGGAATTCGTCAGTAGGAAAAGGGAGAGAAGGAAACATAGTAGGTGAATATGGATTGGGGGGAAGAAATGAAAGAGGAAGCCGCCTGGTAGAGTTTTGCACAGAGCATAACTTAATCATAGCTTACACTTGGTTCAAGAATCATGAAAGAAGGTTGTATACATGGAAGAATCCTGGAGATACTAGAAGGTATCAAATAGATTATATAATGGTAAGACAGAGATTTAGGAACCAGGTTTTAAATTGTAAGACATTTCCAGGGGCCCATGTGGACTTTGACCACAATCTATTGGTTATGAACTGTAGATTAAACTGAAGAAACTGCAAAAAGGTGGGAGTTTAAGGAGATGGGACCTGGATAAACTTACTAAACCAGAGGTTGTAGAGAGTTTAAGGAAGAGCATAAGGGAACAATTGACAGGAATGGGGGAAAGAAGTACAGTAGAAGAGGAATGGGTAGCTCTGAGGGATGAAGTAGTGAAGGCAGCAGAGGATCAAGTAGGTAAAAAGACGAGGGCTAATAGAAATCCTTGGGTAATGGAAGAAATATTGAATTTAATTGATGAAAGGAGAAAATATAAAAATGCAGTAAATGAAGCAGGCAAAAAGAAATACAAACGTCTCAAAAATGAGATCGACAGGAATTGCAAAATGGCTAAGCAGGGATGGCTAGAGGACAAATGTAGGGATGTAGAGGCTTATCTCACTAGGGGTAAGATAGATACTGCCTACAGGAAAATTAAAGAGACCTTTGGAGAAAAGAGAACCACTTGTATGTCTATCAAGAGCTCAGATGGAAACCGAGTTATAAGCAAAGAAGGGAAACCAGAAATGTGGAAGGAGTATATAGAGGGCCTATACAAGGGCGATGTACTTGAGGACAATAGTATGGAAATGGAAGAGGATGTAGATGAAGATGAAATGGGAGATACGACACTGCGTGAAGAGTTTGACAGAGCACTGAAAGACCTGAGTCGAAACAAGGCCCCGGGAGTAGACACAATTCCATTAGAACTACTGACGGCCTTGGGAGAGCCAGTCCTGACAAAACTGTACCATCTACTGAGAAAGATGTATGAGACAGGCGAAATACCTTCAGACTTCAAGAAGAATATAATAATTCCAATCCCAAAGATAGCAGGTGTTGACAGATGTGAAAATTACCGAACTATCAGTTTAATAAGTCACAGCTGCAAAATACTAACGCGAATTCTTTACAGACGAATGGAAAAACTGGTAGAAGCCGACCTCGTGGAAGATCAGTTTGGATTCCGTACAAATGTTGGAACACGTGAGGCAATACTGACCTTACGACTTATCTTAGAAGAAAGATTAAGGAAAGGCAAACCTACGTTTCTAGCATTTGTAGACTTAGAGAAAATTTTTGATAATGTTAATTGGAATACTCTCTTTCAAATTCTGAAGGTGCCAGGGGTAAAATACAGGGAGCGAAAGGCTATTTACAATTTGTACAGAAAGCAGATGGCAGTTATAAGAGTCGAGGGGCATGAAAGGGAAGCAGTGGTTGGGAAGGGAGTGAGACAGAGTTGTAGCCTCTCCCCGATGTTATTCAATCTGTATATTGAGCAAGCAGTAAAGGAAACAAAAGAAAAATTCGGAGTGGGTATTAAAATCCATGGAGAAGAAATAAAACTTTGAGGTTCGCCGATGATATTGTAATTCTATCACAGACAGCAAAGGACTTGGAAGAGCAGTTGAACGGAATGGACAGTGTCTTGAAAGGAGGATATAAGATGAACATCAACAAAAGCAAAACTAGGATAATGGAATGTAGTCGAATTAAGTCGGGTGATGCTGAGGGAATTAGATTAGGAAATGAGACACTTAAAGTAGTAAAGGAGATTTGCTATTTGGGGAGCAAAATAACTGATGATGGTCGAAGTAGAGAGGATATAAAATGTAGACTGGCAATGGCAAGGAAGTCGTTTCTGAAGAAGAGAAATTTGTTAACATCGAGTATAGATTTAAGTGTCAGGAAGTCGTTTCTGAAAGTATTTGTATGGAGTGTAGCCATGTATGGAAGTAAAACATGGACGATAAATAGTTTGGACAAGAAGAGAATAGAAACTTTTGAAATGTGGTGCTACAGAAGAATGCTGAAGATTAGATGGGTAGATCACATAACTAATGAGGAGGTATTGAATAGAATTGGGGAGAAGAGGAGTCTGTGGCACAACTTGACAAAAAGAAGGGACCGTTTAGTAGGACATGTTCTGAGGCATCAAGGGATCACAAATTTAGCATTGGAGGGCAGCGTGGAGGGTAGAAATCGTAGAGGGAGACCAAGAGATGAATACACTAAGCAGATTCAGAAGGATGTAGGTTGCAGTAAGTACTGGGAGGTGAAGAAGCTTGCACAGGATAGTATCCTAGTCATACGAGACAGCCTGCTGCGCTTTCCGCCACTTCTCTACACTGATCTGCAATTCGTTGCCAAAATGTTGTCTTCTTAGCCAGCAATTCATGTGAGCAGGGATGAAAAACGGAGGGAATCAAGTCTGGTGTATATGGTCGGTGGTGAAACACTTCCCACTGACAACGCTGCAAAGGTGTCCTCATTGCCTCTACGGCCGAGAGCTGATGCATTGACACGAGAGTGGTAGTAAGCCATTTTTCAGATTTTATATCGGAAAGGTAGTAAGACATGTCCTCTGTGGTATAGTAGTAGCAGAACGTCAAAGTCATGAGCGGTTGCGTTCTTACAAATGAGACAAAATGGCGCGCGTAATAACAACGCTTGAGTTTGCATGGATATGGGCGTAAGTGAACAAGCCACAGAGTTACCATCTTTTACTATGTTACTAACCGTTTATTACGCTGTTATTATTCGGTATTAATGTTGTAGAAGTTGCTAGTATCATGCTTCCGAAATCTATTCCGTACAAACTGGTAAGTCATATTTTCGTTCTACAATGACATTTATTTGATTACATTCAGTGGTGAAATCTAGTTTTTTGTTTTATTATGACCTAACCGATTTGTACTCTACTTCTGTGCAGATTACTTATAGATTTAAATACAACAGCTTTAGTTTTTAATAGTATGACATACGGAAGCTGCACTCGGAGTTTTGGAATCAAAATGGGATAAGTGAAGGTAATTTTCTATTTGGTTTAATCGCCGATCATCCCTTGAGCAGAGACAAATATCTATCACTGACTCTGACTCTGTCTGTGTGGTGTCACAACTGCGCCGGTCAAAATAAAATTCGGATGATTTTCAACGTTGTAATCTACGCAGTGGCAAACATTATATTTGATAATGTGAATTTGAAGTTTCTAGTGTCGGGGCTATCGTACGTGCCTTGTGACCGAGGTTTTGGCATAATAGAGAGAAGAAAGGAGGTTTCACAGCCAGTGACTGCTGACGAAATAGCTGTTATGATTGGAGGAGCAAACAACGCAGAATCATTCCGTGTTATAAAGATGATGGAGGAAGATTTCTCTGAGTTTGCCTCGGTATGAGATTCATTATTGCACACAGCACCACTGAAGATCAGTTTTGCTTCTTGGAGCTGAATCACCATAGAAATAAAAGATTCATTCAGTAAAATGGAACCGTTGAGGGAGCACAACATTTTGAAAGAGCGTAAATTTGTTAAGAAGACTGTTGCGGGTTGATATTTGTAATTATAGACACTGGAAATATTGATTATCCTTGAATTAATGTTTTATATTCCATGATATACGTTCCTTGGAAAGAAATAAATTAGTGTTGTATTGGAATCACGGTGTTGTGTGTCCGTAATATTTTGGTGCCGAAACCCGGGAAGAAATTGCGATTTCCTGCGTGATTTCAACAATTAACAACTTACTTCATGCTGTAGGAAACAAGAGACGACGTCGAACCGCATCACAAGCTAAGTCCATTCCAATATAATATGATCGCATAAACTGGTTGCTTCAAAACAATTTTTGCGGCTTTGTATTGCAAGCCTGAAACTTGCACTCAGAGTAGCTAATTTTGTTAAAAAGGTTTTCGTTCACTTACGTTTGCGCATACGCTACTTGTTAAACGTTTAAGCTATTCACAAGTGCACTCGTAAACAATCTTATAACAGCCGTCTTTAGTAAGACATAATGCAGGACGAATCAGAGATACAGTTAGCAAACTTCAAAAGAAAGCGAACTAGGGAGAGGACTAATGCTACGCGGTTTTTTGCGGCTGTTGATGCTCTTACCACAGAAAGCCCGTTTGATGATTTTGAACATTACAGGGAACGTCTTCAAGAAACTCTAGAGAAGCTCGTTTCATTCGATGACGCTAGTCATAATTTTCTCTCTGACGATGAATACAATGCAGACGTGCTGAGCTGTGAGGAATATATAGACAAAGTCAAACGCGCTATACAGAAGGCTACAAAAGCAATTGATCACAAGCTTTCAGCCACAACGTCGCAGATGAATATCACGTCACCACTAGTGCTCACACAACCAACTGTATTCCACTCTGTCAAGCTACCTGAAATTAAGCTTGAGTCATTTTGTGGAGACGTCGAAATGTGGTCCCGCTTCTGGGAACAATTTGAATCGACCATTGATAAAGACCCATCCCTTTCTATAGTAAACAAACATGTTTTCCTACGAGGGTATCTGTCAGGCGAACCGAAGTTGCTAGTAGGTGGAATACCTATAACGGCTAACACATATGAAGGAACAAAGAAAATTTTATTGAATAGACACGGAGATAGCAATCGCATTATACAGGCGCACCTCTATTATTTGGATGCGCTAGAGCCTGCACAGGCACCTGAAACGCTGAACAGTACATTCCTGCAATGTAACCGTCGTATTCAAGCACTGCGTGCCTTAGGAGAAGACGTCGTGGCATGCAGTAAAATTCTCACTCCGAAAATTCTGCGTGCATTTCCCGCTGAAATGTGCCAGAAATAGGTCATTCATGCTAGAAGAACCGAAGTAGCGGAAGGAGACGTACTGAAACTCCTTAACTTTTTGGAAGAAGAAGTTCGTGGTGCTCACACTGCACAAAAGATTCGTTCAGAATATCAGTCATCTCCTAGCTTCACGCCCACTGCAGCAGCGCTTCACATAAATTCAAAGCGAGCGAAAAATTCGCGTAAGCCTAAACGAGAAGTACCGGTACAACCATATTGCGTGTTTTGCGAAGCTCGCTCTCATTGGGCCCAAGACTGCAACATAGTAGCTGACAGCCAACAACGTATCGATAAACTAAAGCAAGATAATCGCTGTTTTAAATGTCTAAGCCGAGGTCATAATGCTAGAAACTGCAGTGAGAAGGGCGAGATCTCGTGTTCTACGTGCAAGAAAAGTCATCACAAAGCTATCTGTACTGACATTGCTGCCTCTTCTTCATCTTCTCAGCAAATTAGCTCTACATCTGTAGGGAGAATCGACGTAAGTTCAGCAGGTTTTACTTATTTTCAGACAGCTCGAGTTTGGGTCAGTGGACCCGCAGGATTAAGCAAACTTACTCGCTGCGTTCTGGATAGCGGTAGTCAGTCAAGCTTCATTTGCAAGTTCCTGATTGATGAGCTAGGTTTAAGAACTATAGAACATCGTGATCTATCTGTCAACGCCTTTGAAATGCCATCCGCAACTTCAACGCATCGTAGAGTCGTAGAATTCACACTACAGGGTACATGGACTAATTCCAAGACGTCTATGACTGCGTTTGAAAGCACATACTCATTTTCCGCGCACCCAACTGTACCTTCCGATTTAAGAAAACTTGTACGCACACGGGGACTTCAGTTTGCGGACCTAAGGGATGGTACAGAAGATCTTCCCATCGAGATTCTTATCGGAGCAGATTACTATTGGAAAATTGTTAAAGATTCCCCTCCGATTCGACTAACGTCATCAGTTGTTCTGGTACCTTCCATTCTAGGTTGGGTTCTTAGTGGAAGCAAATCAAGCACCATGGCTAACCTTGTGACGGCAAATTACATCAGTTTAGAGACAGCGACAACAACAGACGATATTTTACGGCCGGCCGAAGTGGCCGTGCGGTTAAAGGCGCTGCAGTCTGGAACCGCGAGACCGCTACGGTCGCAGGTTCGAATCCTGCCTCGGGCATGGATGTTTGTGATGTCCTTAGGTTAGTTAGGTTTCACTAGTTCTAAGTTCTTGGGGACTAATGACCTCAGCAGTTGAGTCCCATAGTGCTCAGAGCCATTTGAACCATTTTTTGATATTTTACGACGTTTCTGGAATTTAGAAACAATGGGAATCACAGAAGATGAAACAACTCTGAATCAGAAGGAATTGGCGTTATTGCAAGATTTCTCAAAATCCTACTGCATCGAAGACAAAAGAAGAGTGGTGTCTTTCCCTAGAAAACCCAACGTTGTTATCTAATAATCGTCAGCAAGCAGAGAAGAGATTTGCTTCACTGGAGAAAAAATTTACGAACAAGAACCTGAAACAAATTTACGAGGTGCAAATGATAGAACACATCAAGAAGAAACATGTGGAAGTCACCCCTTCTGGACAGAAATTGCGTGACACATTTTATCTGCCACATCATGCAGTAAAGAAAGAAAAGTTAGATGTAATGAAATGGAGAATTGTAATTGATGGTTCGTCGTGCAACCAGAATGCACGTTCATTGAATGACTCTTTAGAAATAGGTCCTAATTTACTTCCTGGCATTCTTTCAATATTACTGAGATATCGTCTACACCAAGTAGCTTTAATTTCTACAGTTAGTTCTTCAGAGGAAAGATAGAGATCTCACGAGGGTTTTTTGGTACAAAGTAATCGTAGATCAACAAGGAAACTATATTACAACTGATGAAAGGATTACATACCGCTTCACCCGGCTACCTTTCGGACTTACCTGCAGTCCGTTTCTTCTTGCAGCCACGCTGAAAGAACTTGCTGTAATGCACAAAACGAATTTTCCGCAAGCTGCTTTACTTGTTGAAGATAATATGTACATGGATGATTTTGTAGCAGGTGCTGAAGATGACAATGCCGTAATTAACTTATATTATGAGCTTACATCACTCATGGGACAGATCACTCTACCAATGGCAAAGTGGGCCACAAATTCAAGCCAACTGATTGAAATATGGCAATCAGAATGTGTCATAAACACTACAGATACGGAGGTACTGGGAGTCCACTGGAGCACACAGACTGATACGCTCAAGGTTGTTCAGAACAATGTTACCGACAATGTTATAAGTACTACGAAACACTGCTAGATTCTATGACCCACTGGGTTTGTTGTCGCCTGTGTTCCTCACTGCAAAAATAATTTTTTAAGAAATTTGGTCAACAGGAATTGAATGGGATGAGCTTTTACCCCTTGATCTTAGCAAACGCTGGAGAATGTGGGTATCAACATTGCCATCATGTTCACACATAAAAATTCCCCGATGTGTTGGTGTATCTGAAAACACTGAGCCACAAATCCATGTCTTTTGCGACGCATTAGGAAATGACTACGGGGCAGTCCTTTATGTACGGTGCACCACAGCAAATATGGTATCAGTCCATTTAGTTTGCAGTAAAAACCGACTAGCTCCCATCAAAAAAATAACTCTTCCACGGCTGGAACTTCTAGCGACACTTTTTGGATCAAGACTACTTCATTATTTCTGTAAGGCCACGAGCTATAATGCAAGTCGTGCAACATTGTGGACCGACTCAACTGTAGCCTTAGGATGGATACAAAATGACCCTAATCGATGGAAAACCTTTGTGTCAAACCGTGTTACGAAAATACGACGACTAACGAATCCGTCGCAGTGGAGGCACTGCCCTGGTGACGAAAATCCAGCTGATCTAACCTCGAAAGGTACCACAGCAGATAAACTTCACCATGCTTCTGTATGGTTCCATGGACCTGCTTGGTTAACAAAGAACAGAACACAGTGGCCTCGAATTTTACAAACGGAAGAGCACTCCTTGCCAGAAAAGAAGAAATTAACAGATCAAGTCTTCATGGTACAAACAATGATTCCTATTTTAACAGCTACACGGTACAGTAGCTACTTCACGCTGTTAAGAGTTACAGGATGGGTACTTCGCTTTAAACGGCACTTATTGAAATAATACAGAACATCTGGAGAACTAACAGAATCAGATTTGGTTGAAGCACGCACTTACTGGATTCAAGTTGTTCAACAGCAACATTTTGCGCTCGAACTGCATGCACTATACAACAACATGCCTCTACCACGTAATTCTCAGATAGCTCGCTACAACCCGTTCTTGGATAATGGTCTTATTCGTCTCGGTGGACGGCTGCAGTTTGCAGAATTACGCAGAGATCAACGCCACCCGATTCTTCTTGAACTACATCATCATTTCACACGTTTACTGATCCAGCAGACTCACATTCGTTTGCATCACCTTGGAGTAAACATAGTGTTATCTGAACTGAGAACAGAATTCTGGATCCTTAGAGCTCGGCAGGCAGTTAAACATGTTCTACACCGTTGACTACCTTGTAAGATGGTGAAAGCTCACGTTGTTCAACAAACTGAGGCTCCATTACCAGCTGAACGAGTCTCAACACTGAAACCATTTACAGCAACAGGTATTGACTTTGCAGGTCCATTATATGTCAGACAAGGACATATTACGAAGAAAGCGTATATTGCTCTATTCACATGCGCAACAACACGTGCCATACACCTGGAACTATGCTCAGATATGTCAACTGACAGATTTCTTCAAGCCCTACAAAGGTTTGTCGGAAGACGAGGAGTGTCCAGCACAATTTACACTGATAATGCTACTACCTTCCATGCCACGCATTGAGAGCTGAAGGAGTTCTGGCAGGCTCTCATGGCAAGCAAGACGCACAAGTACCTCGCCCAGAAAGCCATCACTTGGAAATTCATCGACCCACACGCGCCTTGGTGGGGAGGATTCTGGGAACGGATGGTGGGATCTGTCAAACGCTGCCTGAGAAAAGTTTTAGGACAGTCAGAGTTGGACGAAGAAGGTCTCAACACAATCCTGGTCAGCATAGAAGCAGCACTAAACTCTAGACCAATTACGCGAGGGGGAGAGGAATCTGAGCCACTGACGCCCGCACATTTCCTTGTAGGTGATCGACTCACAACACTACCTACTGGTCCAGAATCACCAGTTAGAAAGGACTTGTCCAAGGAATTTCAACGGCCGCAGAAGATGGTAGAACACTTCTGGAACAAGTGGAAGAAAGAATATCTGATCCTGCTCAAAAACTTCCATGAAACTCATCAACCAAGGCCAGGTTCAGGAAGACTCCAGCTGGGTGATGTCGTTGTTCTACAAGAGCATGTTCGTCCACGACACATGTGGAGGAAAGCGCGGATAGATCTTCATGAAGGAAGAGATGGGGAAATACGAACTGTAACCTTACGAACTTCAGAAGGATCCATAATCTCACGTCCTGTTCAACTGGGCATTCCTCTAGAAGTTGACAAGGGTGGGGAGGGTGTTGCGGGTTGATATTTGTAATTATAGACACTCTGGAAATATTGATTATCCTTGAATTAATGTTTTGTATTCCATGATTTACGTTCCTTGGAGAGAAATAAATTAGTGTTGTATTGGAATCACGGTGTTGTGTGTCCGTTCGTTCTCTACCACCAGCAGGATGAAGACCCATCGTTTATGATACACACAAAAAAAGACCTCTTGGGAATGTTGGGTTGCATGAACATCAAATATCATGCATTTTACCGCAATCTTTGTACACCATAATTATATTTCTTCTATAAATGTTACACCTTGATGTAAATATGTTTATAAAGTTAATTTGGAGTTTGAGTAACCATTTTGTAAATACAACTTCTATTTCGTAAAGTCAAAACCATTTTTATGCTTCTACTGTTAAATCTGCTTTTCATGACTTGCTCCCGTCCCAGTGTCAACCCGTCAATTGCCGTGAAGAAGGAAATGCACGACAGGTACTTTACGTGGGATTGCGTGAAATCATGCGTGACTTTGCAGCGGGTACCCATACATGGTGGGAGACACTTTTGTTCTAGGCGTTCTTACGTGCTCACTGTGTGCTCAGAACTGGAAAGGGCGACGTGACGCGGTCGACAGGCATTCTAGAGACGCTGCCTAACACATCAGTGATACGATTAATCGGAATTTGTCATTTCCATTTCGCTGTCTATTGCACCTTACTTTCCGAATAGTCGTCGTAGTTGTAGCTTTAGCAGCAACTGGCGCTTACCGATAGAACACGAAGGCGACTATCTTAGTCCTAACGTGGTACCGTACCCAGCGGAGCTTGCGAAGAGGAAGGTAGGCGAGAGAAAAAAAAATAGCGGCTCGGCCGGTGCGCCGTAACGGGGCAAGTTGCTCGCTTCGCGCCTCGCGCTCCACCGCGTTTCTGAGGCGAGACCCGGGACAGCGCGGCTGCTACCGTTGTCTCTCCAGCCCAGGCTGCGGCGAGTTGTGCAATAGCGACGCGGCGCTGCCGTTACGCCTGGTCGCTTCTCGTTCCTCTGGAGACAGCCAGGCATAGGCATGTCTTGCGCAGTTAAACTCCAGCGGGGACAGACTTTCAGCTGCCTGGAAGGCGTCACAGCCGGAAAAAGTTTCATCCGATATCTGGAGCACAGACTGAGATCTTGCACTCCTGCCACAATACCGTCCTTTTGTTCCTTTATCAATAGTTTTGTTTCCTGCGGGACTGAGGGTGGACAGAAGAAGGAGTCAAATACTGTTCCGTACTGTCGTCTATCAACTAAATACTTGCGTACGCGATATCAGACCAGCTGTGCCACTGGACATGTAACACTACAACACAAATGTGGTACGATTTTTCAATATTTCTCATAAGTATCATCTAATATTTTACAAGAAAAAGTGATTTAAAGATATTTGTTTTCCTGTAACTTCGAAATTTCACCGGTGACTAAAACAAAAGCTGGAGAGTGGAAATGGAAAACGTAGTAACTTCAAAACATCACTTTTATCACGAGAATCAAAACGATGTATCTTTTTGTACAGAATTTATTTATATCAAAAAAAAGTCGGCCAGTTGCGTATAGAACTCACCCATTGAGGAGTCAGGCAGTTTATCCATTCCAGCAATCGACATTTTCCGATGATTTTTGCCTATTGTCGATATTGATATCGGAAAAATATCGGTCCTAGGGATTCCAAGGCTTTGGAGAATGTTTCAGTTTCGGGTTTTGAATTGGATAGCAAATGACAAAACAAATATTTCTTTCGTGTGATATAATTACAAATTAACAATTTTCTGGCTTTTTCCTTTACTTGTACTGTGAAAAACTGCTTCTTTCCAAAATTCATGAATATATGTCAATGGGAAAAAGCCTATAAATTTTAATGAGTGAGTTTTTACGTATTAAAATATATGACATAAATGGACGTATCCTTTGGTTGCATTAACGTAACTTACATTTATTACACTGCCACGGAACTGTAGACTTCAGTATGTGACAGATTCTATCTGGCTATGTTTACCCTTCCTTGAGAAGAAAGGAGTCTTTAACAGTCGGGCATATGAACTGACTACAAAATAACAAAACGATCCTGTAACGTTTCCATTGTTACCGACTCAGATACGGAGCCCTAAAAACTGAGAATGTTTTTTCGTGTCAAAAAATGAAGCTTCCCACTTCATCGCGGTTAAAAAATAGTTACACAAATTAGAAAATAAGTAATTTATTAACAACATTTAGTGCCAAACCATAAACTGATTGGTTCTAAATGTGTGTAAGAAAGTTTTTGTTTCAAATGCCATTCATAGGAAGGCACTACGTTTTATACGTTATAAGTACAGAAATACTGCAGTAATATTTTATCTTGTACTGTAGCCAACAAAAAGAGTTTTTCATTTCTTTAAATTAAATTCTTGGTAAAACAGCGTTCTGTTTCTTATACAACTCTGTTCGTGGCATCAGATATTGTAAAGTTTACTGTAAGGCTCCCTGTGTTGTTGTGGAACAAACCGCAACTTGTGGCTGGCCTTTCAAATGAAGTGCGGTATGGCATACATCTGTTACGGTCTCTCCTCTTTTGAATGCATTGACATTTTGCCATTGTCATGATTCACACTGGAAGTTTTCAATAGCTATGCGTGATGGGTAAGTATGAGAGAGTTTGAGGAGACTGCATTTGGAAGTCTTTCACGCCTTTGTTGACAACAATGTTTCAGCAGTATCTGTAAAATGAATTAAGTCAGTTGTACGCATTGAAATAACATGTAATGAGTTCGTGGCTATAGCTGAATTAAAGTGTTGTCTAAATCGTTATGATTGCAAAATCTCTCTCGCAGCTGTAAAAGCTGTGCCCACTCACCAAAACCCTATGCGTTCTCTTCAAATCAAAATCTCAGGCTAAATGTAGCTTCGACATAATCCAGTACGTCATTCATCTACGTAAATAGTTAAGAGGTTATTAGCGTATTGGTTGTGAGTCGCACATTATATGATGTGGTGCTGCATCGTGAGGACGTATGATGCAGAACATGTAGAACCTCCGCGATTCTGTTCGTGGTGAATTTGGATTAAGGAGGTAGGCATGCCAGGGTAATCCATGGAGTAGTGAGAACTACTGTGCCAAGAGGGCTTAGTGGCTAACGCACCTGCCTAGTAAACAGGAGACGTGGGTTCCATTCCCTCTCTTGGTACAAATTTTCATTCGCCGCTTCAGTCTGTATACATAAAACAATAGCCAATAGTTCGGCGGTGTGTTATTCTTTTAAGACGATATACAAAAGCTCACCGCACCCACCTCGTGAATACGTTCCTCCTGTAGACAGAAATCTATATCCACATCTACATTTACATAATACTCCGGAAGTCACCTAACGGTGTATGGCAGAGGGTACCATGTAGTATAACCAATAACTTCCCTTCCTATTCATCTCGCAAATGGAATCTAATATGCCTCCGAACGAGCCTTGACTTCTCTTACTTTGCCTTCGTGGCCCTTACGCGAAATGTACGATGGCGGCAGTCAGTTGCAAATGCTGAAACGTCCACTTTAAACAATTATACAAGACTGTGCTTAAACTGACACACAATATTTTTTGCGCAACGCAATCTGACTTTCAAAAATCCGTACAAAAGAATGGCCCTGACTAACATTAACCTATACGTTTCACAAATCACTTACCTCACAAAAATCTTCGTCACTCGAACTACTACAATACAGCGAGCGCCATTACTGCCAGATAAATAAAAGATTCAAATTACTGAAGGCACTAACTACTGATAGGCATAGTTAGCAAATGAAAGATTTTGATAGAGAACAAACAATGTATTTACCTTAATAGTGTTCAAAAGTCATAATATATATAGCAGTTCATGACATCCAGTATTACAAATTTCAAAACTCCGCCATTTCTCTACCCACATCCACCACTGCTGGCGGCTCACCTCCAACTGCGCAACGCTACGCGCCGTTAACGTCCAGCTGCCCAACAGTACAATAGCCAACAACAATGCAAACCAGCCACAGACTACACACAGCACAGCCAGTGATTTTCATACAGAGCGCTACGTGGCGTTACCAATAAGAAAACCTAAATAGCCTACTTACAATGCGTGTCTCTTAGATCAGCTTACTGGTATGGCCTGCCTTATATTCTGGGATGGACTCGATTGAACAACATTGTAACCGGTTGGAACTCACATTTAGTTGTCGTGATGACCACTAGTTGCAGAATGAGATTTTCACTCAGCAGTGGAGTGTGCATTGATATGAAACTTCCTGACAGATTAAAACCGTGTGCCGGACCGAGGATCGAACTCGGGGCCTTTGCCTTTCGCGGGCAAGGTTCGCAGAAGAGCTTCTGCGAAGTTTGGAGGGTAGATGACGAGGTACTGGCAGAATTGAAACTGTGAGGACGGGTCGTGAGTCGTGCCTGGGTAGCTCAGTTGGTAGAGCACTTGCCCGGGAAAGGCAAAGGTCCCAAGTTAACCTGTCAGGAAGCGACTATTGGTTGGTTGGTTCAGGGGAAGGGACAAGACACTGAGGTCATAGGTCCCATTGGATCCCATGGAGAAGAAAGTGAGCCGTGACTTTCAAAGGAACCATCCCAGCATTTGCCTGGAGCGATTTAGGGAAATCACGGAAAACCTAAATCAGGATGGCCGGACCGTCGTCTGCCCGAATGCGAGTCCAGTGTGCTAGCCACTGCGCCACCTCGCTCGGTGTCTTAACCACCTAATGGACAACAAGCCAAACAGTGCACAGGGTGGAGCAACACGGTACTGAATGTTAACCAGAAGCAGATTTTTGTTTGATAGCAGATGTGCAAGTGGAGCAAAGTTTTTTGAAGCGGTTATAACGGCAGTGCTAGTGATGTATGAAAATTAGTTATATTCGTAATGCTGATACTTCTAGCAATACGGCAACGAACAGTTGCTGGGCGGTTACATCGAAAACAGAAATTGGGAGGAACGATATCATACGGTAAAATATGAGCGGATGGTGAAATTTTGGCTGTGATTAGTGAGCGGATATACGTTTTGACAAATTACTTGATTGTGGAAGTTCGCCTCCGCCTCCTTAGCTGAGTGGTCAGTGCGTCTGACAACCATGAAGCGGGCTCGAGTTCGAATCCCAGCTGGATCGGTGATTTTCTCCTCTCGGGGATTGGGTGTTGTGTTGTCGTCATCACCATCGACATGACAGTTACCCAGTGTGGCGTCAACTGAAAAGACTGGCAAATCGGCGGCCGAACTTCACCAGCTGAGACTCTCGGCCATCAATACCATACGATCACTTCATTTTTGATTGGGGAGTGGACATCGGTTGAAGTTACCATTAGTGAAGGTGACAAGGCACATATGCTCACGGAAGATGGAATATGAGTGCATCTATGCCGCAAGGCTCTGGATTGGAGGTGACAGTTTGCGTAGGTGCTAGAATTGGGTTTCTCGGTTTACATGCTGGCTCTGAACGTTCTCTGGGAAAAAAAAGTATGTGTGGACAGTTTATTAGCTCGTGTAGGACACACTATGAAGGCATATCGTTATGTATGGAATGTCGCAGTGCATGTTCCTCTAGGACTACAAGCTATTTATTGACGTCACATATGTTGTACAATGCTAATACCTTCTGCCACGCACTTCACAGTGGCTTGCAGAGCGTGTATGTTGATGTACGTTATCTGCTCAAAAGTATACGGATACCTGTTAGTGGACATTAATATGGGCAGTGCCCACCCTTCGCCTTTATAGCGGCTTGAATTCTTCCACTTTCACTCAAGTGTCTCAATGTCTGTGGAGGAGAGGCAGCCTATTCTGCCTTAAGAGAATAAGCTAGAGAAGATAGTGTTATTGAACGGTGGAGTCTGGAGCGAAATCGACGTTCTGACTCTTCCAGCAGGTGTTCCAGTAGGTTGACGTCCGACCTCCTAGCAGATTAGTCCATTTCAGTAATGCTGTTGTCCTCAAACCATTGCCTCACTAACGCTGCTGTATAATATGGTGCATTGCAATGCTGATACAATCAATCGTTACCTCCGAACTGTTACTCTGCTGTACGCCTTATAGCATAGTATTGTAAAATGTGATCATATCCTTCCACGTCTAGCGTTTCCTTAAGTGCAGTAAGGAAACCATACCATAACCATGAAAAATACCCCCCTACCATAACACCACGTTCTCTGTACTTTACTGCTGGCGCTATACGTGCTGGTGGGTAACTTTCTCTCGGCATTCGCTGCACCCAAACACTTCCATGGCATTGTAATTGGGTATAGCGTGATTCGTCACTCTAAATCACTCGTTTCCAGTCACCCATTGTCCATTGACGTCGCCCTTTACAACATCTCAAGCGTCGCTTAGCATTGTCTACTGAAATCTATGGCTAATGAAGAGCCTCTCGATATTTGTACTCCAATTTTTTTTAACTCCCACCGAACAGTCATTTTACTAGATGGACGTTTTCTAGCACGAGTAGTTCTTTCGGCGGATTTCATGCGATTTTTACAAGTACACTATGGAATGTTCAACGGTCGCTGCCCATCAGCACATGAGTTGTTCCTGGTCTTTGCTCCTTTGCGTTTCCACTTCACAATCACATCATCGTCAGTCGACTTGCGCAGCTTCAGAAGAGCCGAAATGCTGCTGATGTATAATTAGTGTTTAAGAACTAAACAGCAAAGTTCTTCAGTCTCCCATTCAACCTCCCAGGGTAGGATCAGGGTAACCAATCTATCTGTGCATAGTGTAAACTCTGTATGCAAGTGTGAGAAAGCGTACTAAATGTTTGCGTAGCGTGTATCTGATGCGGAACATGGAAGCCAGCCTGGTATTCACCTAGCGAGATGTGGAAAACCGTCTGAAAGCCACATCCAAGGTGGTCGCCACACTGACCCGTCAGCGTTAATCCGCCGGGCGGATTCGTTCAGGGCCGACATGTACCTCGGCGTCCCGGAAGCACTCTCGTTAACACACGCGGCTACTAAGGCGGGTTGAGTTAAAATGTCCATGATACAGTTGTTACTCTGCTGACACCCAATGACTGTTTCACGTTAGAAGTCACTGAGCTCTACTGCCCGACCCACTCTGCTGTTACTGCTTCGCTGCAGACAACACAATACTCCACAGCACCTTTTATACTGGCTTGTCCGTCTCTAATAAGACCTAGAGTCTAATTTCGATTTGCATACATGTGTCCGGATACATTAGATGTAATAGTGTAAATGGAGACACTTTCTCAGCAGATTTCATACACTGTGGACTAACGACCCTCTATTTCTCCGCTTACAGCCCCAGAACGTCTTTTCTCAAGTTTATGATTTTTGCGGGGTTTTTATGATTTCTTAGTTACGTATAAGTAACAGTAGTTAATGTTCTAGCGCAGTGGCTAAGATTATGTAAGAAGAGGAGAACGTAAATGTTAGATAAATAATCTAAACTACCCCATATTCAGTCCGGAAACGCGCTGCTGCTACGGCTGCAGGTTCGAATCCTGCCGCGGGCATCGATGTGTGTGATGTCCTTAGATTTAAGTAGTTCTAAGCCTCGAGCGGTCTAAGGCGCTGCAGTCATGGACTGTGCAATTGGTCCCGGTGGAGGTTCGAGTCCTCCCTCGGGCATGGGTGTGTGTGTTTGTCCTTAGGATAATTTAGGTTAAGTAGTGTGTAAGCTTAGGGACTGATGACCTTAGCAGTTAAGTCCCATAAGATTTCACACACATTTGAAAATTTAGTTCTAAGGCTAGGGGACTGATGACCTCAGATGTTAAGTCCCATAGTGCTCAGAGCCACCTGAATCATTTGAACTACCCCACAGCGTGGCTTGAATGGCTTCCCACAATTGATGTACTGTATAAGGGGCGAAGCAGTGTAGACTCTTGCATTCTCATTCGCATTCCCGTTGCATTACTTTCCTGATTTGATTATGTTTGCTGTTCATTGCTGACTTAATATAAGTGTGTGTTGAAGATATAATTTGGAAACAATGTGCTATTCAAAGTCGTGTGTATTATTTATGAAATCCCACTCACAACTTAATTTCAAAAAATTGAGAGACATTTGGCGTGTCTTATAGACGACGTTTTTGTGCGAGAGTTTTGAGTCGACTTCACCGACATTTAACCGTACTGTATATCTAAAAATGCAATCAGCAATTTTAGACATTACGTTAAAGAAGTTCGATGATTCTCCTGGTAGGCGACACGGTCAAATGTTTTCAGTGATCTTATTCAGATCCCGCAGGTAGAAATCGCAGAGAACTTAGGTGGAGTGGACCTGTTTTATGAAAGACATTTATTAACATAAATTGTGAAGTATTATAATGTTTTATCTCATTAGCCTTTCATATGAGAAAAAAATTTCTTGATAACAATTTATGAACCAAAGACATAGCACGATCGCATTCCAGCTTGTTTACTATTTCATTATTATAGCTAAATAAAACTAATCATAATCTCCCACCACGTAAAACGTTTAAGCGTGTGTAGTAAAATTTTTAAAACATATTTTTTTATTTACTTAGACAACGTTCAAAGAAAAGCAAAACTTGTGCTTGAATCCGAAAGCAAGATGACAGCGTCATCTCTTTTCTCATCACACACCCCCTCCCCCTAACCCACATATATTTTACAAGCCCTATAAACAATTGCTGACCTAACAGAAATTTTGTATCCAGGATGAGGAAGACAGCTGCTGTTATCTCAGGATATGCTTTCTGCGTGGCCCAATGCTTTCTGCGCACGTCTGCAAACCGTGTAATTTCTCTACCCACTGAGCCACCCACCCATTCCTACATCGCCTCCTCCGTAGCTCCAGCGAATAGGCCTTCCAAAGGCTCTGCAGCACTGACTTATTGCGGCGATATCCACATCGCGTACTTTATTGAGTAACGCCCGAAATATGTGAGCTCGTCGGGATCCGGCGTTAATTGCACGATAAATTTTACAGCAGCGTGCATCCGTGATAATCGGCGCGCTAAGTATCAGTTCGCGCGTCACGTAATCGGCAGTATTTCAGCAGCGATATGGGCCGTTAATCCGGCGATGCACGCATTCTCTCTTATAGCGGCGTAAATCTGTTGGCAAGCAGCAAAGCGAGCTACCGCCCACTCGCTGCAATCCACCGAGCCGGAATTCGTCTCTCCTGCTACATCCATTCTTCTTCCAGAATTTTTTCTCGCTTCCTTATATTCAACCTCAGGCGATACTAAAGAAACGTCTACTCATGTTCAAAAGAAAAAAAACAGACCACCTTCAACGACAAGATATAGGTCGTTAACATTCTCAGGACATGTGCATCAATATTTTCTGCAGAAATGATTAACATATGAACTATGTCGGCCCGCGGGTTCAAGGTAAACATCGATTTCATGACGCAACAACACTTACCGGCAAAATGATCCTGCGGTCCTCGTTGTCCCTATAAACAGAAGGTAATCGATCAGTGTTACTTGAGCAGATGTGCAGCGTGCCTCGCAGACACATGCGCAAACCGTACCGATGATACAGGTATAGCTATCACACCCAACAGACAAGAATTAATTGGTGAAATTTTAAACGATGTTTTTCAGAAAATCATTAAGTTGCTCTCTGCAAATGGGCTCTCATTAAACTTTGACAAAACACAGTACATACAGTTCCACACAGTAAATGGAATGACACCATTAATAAATACGGACTTCGATCAGAAATCGGTAACTAAGGTATAATATTCAAAATTTCTAGGTGCATGCATTAATGAGGGGTTGAACTGGAAAAAACACACTGAAGATCTGCTGAAACGTTTGCGTTCAGCTACTTATGCTATTACGGTCATTGCAAATTTTGGCGATATACATCTCAGTAAATTAGCTTACCACTCCTATTTTCATTCTCTGCTTTCGTATGGCGTCATATTCTGAGGTAATTCATCATTCAGTAAGAGAGTGTTCATTGCACAAAAGTGTGTAATCAGAATAATTACTGGACCTCATCCAAGATCATCCTGCAGACACTTATTTAAAGAGCTAGAGATCTTCACTGTAGCCTCACAATATATATATATCAAATGTGTTATTAACAATCCGAACGAATTCAAAAGTAATAGCAGTGTACATGGCTACAACACTAGGAGAAAGGATGATCTACACTACTCAAGGTTAAAATCTAACTTTGGCTCAGAAGGGGGTAAATTATGCTGCCACGAAAGTCTTTGGTCACTTACCTAATAGCATCAAAAGTCTGACAGATAGCCATATAGCATTTAAAAGGAAATTAAAAGAATTTCTTAATGGCAACTCCTTCTACTCATTAGATGAATTTATGGATATAGTAAGTGGGTAATTTCCCCAACCCCTACCAAAAAAAAAAAAGTATTAAGTGTCATGTAATATTTTGTGTAATGTATTATCTTGTATAGACACCTTTTATTAACCTGACACGTTCCACATCATTACGAAGTGTTGTATTCATTATCTATGGAACAAGTACTAATCTAATCTAATCTAATCCCTAGTATCAGTGAGTTTAAAACAGGGCACATGATTGGTATGAGAGGATGTCATGCATCCATTCGGAAAGCTGCTTCTCGTATGAAACGAAGTGTTTCGGCAGTGCAACTGTTATGTGCAGAATGGATCGCGGATGGTCGTAGAACACTACGAGATGGGTCAGTTCGCACCACCTAGACTACCCCCTGAGAAGATCGACACCTTATCCGAATGCCATTGTAGGACAGATGTACGTCCTCCTCGGCTCTGCGCAACAGTGAAACAGTGTACACTGTCAGTGCTTGGCAGTACGTCGTCGTTTATTACGGCATGGGTTAACGTGCGCGTCGTCCACTTCTCCGCCAACCTTTTCACGAATGTACTGAAACGTGCCAGACGGCAATGGTGTATGGAACGACCTCACTGGGACCAGGAATGGCATCAATAGTGTTTTCGGATGAGTCCCGGTACTGTTTGTTTGAAAACGGTGGTCCCATTTTCGTTCAACCGCTGACAGGGGGAGCGGAATCACAATGACTGCATTCGCACAAGACATACATTGTCAACTCAAGGCCTTATGCTGTCGGGTGCTGCTGTGTATAACCATAAATCACAGCTAGTGCGTTTCCAGGGCACTGTGACCATTATGACCTACGTAAATGACTGTAGCCATACTCTCCCTGTACGACACCCCAGAGACCAATTTTCAGCAAGACAATGTACGACCAAATGTTGCTGCAAGAGCACGTGCCTTTTGCCTGGCCTGCCAGATCACAAGACATGTGCAAATGCAAATGGCTCTGAGCACTATCGGACTTAACATCTATGGTCATCAGTCCCCTAGAACTTAGAACTACTTAAACATAACTAACCTAAGGACAGCACATAACACCCAGTCATCACGAGGCAGAGAAAATCCCTGACCCCGCCGGGAATCGAACCCGGGAACCCGGGCGTGGGAAACGAGAACGCTACCGCACGACCACGAGCTGCGGACCACAAGACATGTCACCAATCGAAAATGTGTAGGATATGGTGAAACGACGGGTGCAGCACTGTGACACAATGCCAAACACCACAGTTGAACTTTTGGAACCAGGTGAATGGAGCACACCACAGGACCCCATTCGTACCTTATGCTCATCAATGTCATCACTCATGGAAAAACTTATCAGGGCCGATGGCGGACCCTGTGCCTACTAGGCAACAGGACACATGCTGAACCGAGGTGACTGAAATGCTAATCATTTCTGCTGAACATACATGTCCTGTTGGGAGGTTCCTACTCCATTCTATGGCATCTAATAGTCAGGCCTAGTAGATGAGTGGCTTGCCAAGCGAGTGCTTTTTATTATTCGTACATCAGAAATATTTTCATGATTATCATACCCATTGCAACTATGCATGAAATATGAGCCCTAGTGCCTATCAGTGAAGCTATAATTTATTCTCGTCCTTACTTCTTAATGCAACGGAATGGATAACGCATCTGAGTAATAGCTAGTGCACATTTCTGATGGACTCACCCCACCCTGGAAAGGCCACATTTCATTCCTGTGGTATATATTTTATCCACAGCTTGGACATCCCAGCAAGAAAATGGAGGTTATGGTAAAATACCTCAACAAAATGGCTACCCACAAGTCAATAATCAAGACCACTATTTGTCTCGCATATCTCCTCTTTTATTACAATAAATTCTTTCACGCTAATGTTGCAAAATTTCTTGCATTACGCTTAAACACAATAGCTAAACAAGGGATTCCCCACCCAATGGGCATGACGTAACATAAGCATTTTACTATTCTAAGATCTCGTAATGTTCTGTCTATTGCTACAGTGCACTTTCTGGATAATAAGGAATCTTTCGCTACTTCGTTCTCTCCCACACTCTCTTAGCAGGCCGCTGTGACCGAGTGGTTCTAGGCGCTTCAGTCTGGAACCGCGCGACTGCTACGGTCGCAGTTTCGAATCCTGCCTCGGGCATTGATGTGTGTGATGTCCTTAGATTAGTTAGGTTTAAGTAGTTCTACGTTCTAGGGGACTGATGACCTCAGATGTTAAGTCCTATACTGCTCAGAGACATTGACCCACTGAACACTCTCTTAACCTCATTCATTACCAACATAACGAATTTACTGATTTTCGTGCTGTACTAGGAAAAATCATGCTTGACCCACAGTATTTGAAACTAATTTGCTACTGTCTCATGCAAACCACACTGATTAAATACACATAATAAATCACACTGCAGCATAAAACACATCTCAAAAACAAAAAGTTTGGTTATCTACTCGTTCTGCTTTCCCACGTCAAACAGTAGTCATCCCAGATTCACACTTACTGACCCACGTAATAATTTTCCTACCACGAACTCTGGAGGATTTTTTTGTACATCTCCCTGTGCGATGCAACCCACATGGAGTTCCCAGGTAGATGGCTGACTCACCTGAATTTACTCTCAGAGTATCTGAATATCAAGGTGGCGTCACACGAATGTATCTCATAATGGAAGTTTTCGTATCTTATTTATCTCACACAAGGATCCTCAACTGAATGCTAGGACAAGCACTTCT
This sequence comes from Schistocerca nitens, assembly GCF_023898315.1. Lineage (NCBI taxonomy): Eukaryota > Metazoa > Arthropoda > Insecta > Orthoptera > Acrididae > Schistocerca > Schistocerca nitens. The sequence continues at coordinate 538,399,306 of NC_064621.1, read as the reverse complement.
AATTCTTTTTTATTGACTCATAGTCAGGTTGAGACTCACACTATACTCACCACGTGGAAGTGCTTGTCTCTAATTCAGGTTCTGCACACGGAAATCTTAATTATTTTCGACTTAGATTTACACACGCAAGTATTTCATCATAATACTACCACACGTTAGTATTTCGTCTTATAATTAAAAACACGTGGTTTCTTTGTCACTTCCGAAGAATCCTATGTTCCCCATGAATTTTCACCTACCTATCTTTTTCCGAACAATTTACATGAGCCTCCAACCAAAAGTTTCTGAAAGGAGAAATTATTAGTTCATCTACTCCTAAATATTCCACATGCATACCATTTTCATTTAAATTTGTTTTTCTGGAGCACACATAGAGCACGTCTTCACACCACAGGAACCAGCGACAGAGTGCTGAAAAATGGCCATTCATCCGGTCATCGCGCGCTTCCGCAGAATTGGGGGAGGACCTTGCCACCGTATACCGTATTGGTCAGCCACATACCAGGCCATCTGGTGCTCTGGTATACTTCCTCTCTTTGGTTAGGCCAAAGGTGACCAGAGAACCGTCTCACAGACGATTATAGAATCTACCTACGCTATCTGTGGTCAGCAGACGACCAGCCATTCAATTCACAAACATTACCAAACTGAATTCAGGGATCTATTTTAAAGGAAGTGCACATCTGAATAATTAAACATACAAATTGCCCTTCTTTCCTACGTTGGTATCCGGCTTCGGTGTTTTAAATAAAATGGTGTTATTCTACAAAAATGCTGTTCTGACAAGCACAACAAAGTATGTTTTTGTGCATCTTTTCTATGTCGGGCAGTACTGTACCCTTTCACTGTGAAAATGAATGTCCTATCTCTAGCCGTTGAAGGTTTTCTATTTTTTTTCTGAACATGAGTGTAGAAAGACTTAGACTAAGTTTCCATTTCTTGTAATGACTGGGAGACATATTCAAATACGAATAAATGAAACATGGTGCAATATATTTTAATGCAACAAGCCACATTCTGTAAAAATTATTATATGCTGTGCAGTATGCAGAATTAACGTCTACCTAGGAAGTGGTGAAAAAGAACCCACCGATGATATTTGTACAAGGTTAACATATATCTAGCGACACATTCAATTTTTAATGTTCCGTGCCTCAATATTTGAAAACGGAACTCTTATATCATCGCTCCGTTGTCCACCTGTCTCTCAGCCTCTCTGTCGACTGCTAAGAACACTTTTACTTAGGAAGCGGTAAACGTATCAAGCTAAAATCTATGTTACATACTAATGTGTGCTATCCCTTGGCGGTGCAAAACTTTTAAAATTCTAAGTCAATGCAATTAAAATTTCGACCCTTATTCACATATATAGGATACTTCCCGTTGACCTACAATCATGAAATTCGGCAAGTTGCAAGGTTTCACAATACAAATTTAAAAAGTCCGAAAATTATTCAGTTGTAATTAAATCACAGAAAAAATATCTTTGCGCCATTATAACATACACTGCAGGCATCAGCTGTCAAAAGCATAACAGAGGCACGTTACTTATTACGTGTACACATAAAATATAATTTTTGGACATGTTTAAGTACATAAATAATAAATATTTAACTAAATCAGCTCTCGCTACATATATAAACTGAGGTATCCTGTTCGCTTCTTTTCGTATGTCCGGGCTAGTCTGAAGAACTGCTTAGAAATTTGAAACGTCCCCTTAGAAAAATTTGTGAATTACAGTGCTGATAAATCTCTAACATTATTTGATTTTCAAACAGCTGAGCACAACTGAACGTACTCAGACATTTCGCTCTTTACCTATTCTGATCAACACTAAACTGACACACAATATTTTTAGCGCAACGCAATCTGACTTTCAAAAATCCCTACAAAAGAATGGCCTTGACTAACTTTAACCTATACCTTTCACAAATCACTTACGTCACAAAAATCTTCGTTACTCGAACTACTGCAATACAGCGAGCGCCACTACTGCCAGCTAAATAAAAGATTCAAACTACTGAAGGCACTAACTACTGATAGGCATAGTTAGCAAATGAAAGATTTTGATAGAGAACAAACAATGTATTTACCTTAATAGTGTTCAAAAGTCATAATACATATAGCAGTTCATGACATCCATTCTTACAAATGTACTGTTTCTGATGGACACACGTCCAGATCATCCGCTCTCAAAAATCCGCCATCTCACTTCCCCACATCCACCACTGCGCAACGCTACGCGCTGTTAACAGCCAACAGCCCAACACTACAATAGCGAATATTACAACAATGCCACCCAGCCACAGACTGCACACAGCACAGCCAGTGATTTTCATACAGTGGCTACGTGGCGTTACCAATATAGCCCCCATGCTCCTCACAAAATTTTTTATATCATGCTCTATTTGGAAATAACGAGAAATTGCATGGAGCTATGTGAGGAGAGTAAATCATGGGAGACAATGGTGTCAAATGTAAACAAAAAATAAACTATGTAAGTAGGCTGTAAGGGGAGCAGATAAACTGCCAATCCTCATGTTATATAAATGACCATGAATAATAATTGATTTCATTATAATTACGTGGTGTCTAGTAATTATTGTAGTACTCCTTTTGAGTGTCACAAATACAGTTTAATGTGTTTGTGAGCTTTATATTCCAGATGGATCTGTGAGGATACTAAAAAATGGCTCTGAGCACTATGGGACTTAACATCTATGGTCATCAGTCCCCTAGAGCTTAGAACTACTGAAACCTAACTAACCTAAGGACAGCACACAACAACCAGCCATCACGAGGCAGAGAAAATCACTGACCCCGCCGGGAATCGAACCCGGGAACGGGAAGCGAGAACGCTACCGCACGACCACGAGATGCGGGCTGTGAGGATACATTTCTCAGATTGTTTGTAGGCAGAACGGTCACTGCTCACTGCATCGTGTCGTTTAAAGATTTAACCAACCACAAGTCGAGCTAGCAGAAGTTTCTTCATGAACGCCGACTAAATATTTGTTACCACTTTTACGTGGAAACAATAACAGTCTTTTTACGGGCAATGAGCCTTCATGCAATGACGAAATACAATCCTGATACATCGCGAGCACGAAAACAACATGAATAACAAGAACTAAAAGGGTATACTTTTCGCCAAATATGTATTACATACGTAATTATATCGTTCCAACGCACCTGTAGCATTTGTTTCCCGATGCCAATCTTTACTCATGCACTGCGTAATTTTAACAACCTCCATACGTAAAAGGCAATGTCCTGACTGATTGACTTATCATCGCCCAGCCTAAACCGCTAACGATAGAAACTTGATATTTGGAGTTCTGGATCTTATACTGTAGGTGTCGTTTAAGAAGAGACTTTTCGAAATTCCAACCCTAAGGGGATGAAATAGGGGATGAGAAGTTTTCTTAAAAACTGTCGCTATAAAGGCCATTTTAAGCTAGACCTATGAAAATAGGTACTTGGTTTCTCTGCCAGAAATAAAGAAATACTTTCAGCAATTTTTGGAATTTTAAGCGTATGGGGATGAGATAGTAGGTTAAAGCTTTTTTTGAAAATACATCATTATTAAATGCATAAATAAATAAAATAAATAAATAAAAAATTATTAAAGAACTACTAAAGTATTTTTAAAAATAAAGCTTTAAAGCTGCATCTATGAACATTGGTACTTGAATTCTTGATTACAAATTTAAAAAAAAGTGTTTCATTGTTTTTGGAAGTTGAACCACTAAGGAGGTGAAATAGGCGATGAGTTTTTTAATGAAAAATTACGAAAGCATTTTTAAAGGTAAATCTATGAAAATTCGTATTTTTCTTCTGTGTTAGAAATAAAACGTACGCATGTCACCGTTTTTGGAAGTTCAACCCCATACGGGGTGCAATAGGGAGTGAAGCGTTTTATGAAAATTTTCCGTTTCTAAAGCGTTTTTAAAGCTAAATCTTTAAAAACTGGTGTTTGGCTTTTGTCTAGAGATGGAAAAAATACATTTACCACTGATTTTGGAATTTCAACCCCTAAGGGGGTGAAATAGAGTCAGACTGATTCACTGACTCATCATCTCTCAAACTGTTAAGGGTAGAAAGTTGAAGTTTGGAGAGGGTGTTGATCTTATACTGTAGGTATCGTTTAAGAAGGCGTTTTCCGAAATTCCTCTCCTAATAGGGAATGAAAGACTTTTTAAAAGTATATCGCTATTCAGGGAATTTTGAAGATAGTACCAAGAAAACTGGTATTTGGTTTTTCAGTTAGGAAACAAAAAATACGTGTTTCAGCATTTCTGGAAATTCAACCACTAAGGGGGTAAAATAGGTGGTGAAAATTTTCATGAAAATGAATAATTTGAAAAAAATGTTACAGGATTTTTAAAGCTGCATCTGTGACAATTGAAATTTGACTTCCCGGTTGGAAATAAAATAAAAAAAAGTGGTTCAGTGTTCCACGAAATTCAACCGCTAAGGAAGTGCAATAGGGGATGAAAATTTTTAAGAAAATATTTCGTTGCATTAAAAAAGATTTTAAAGTTAAACTTACCAAAACTAGTATTTCACCTCTCCGTTATAGATAGGAAATATTTGTTGGGGAACGAAAGTTGCTGTGAACGTATCTCCACAAGAATGAAAAGACATGATTATCCAAAGGTTTGGACTCCAGCCACCAGAATAGCTTTTTGGTCGGAAGCACATTCGGAAGAGTCCATGCTTATATGGCGTTAGTGAGCGTGCAGAGCTTATGAACAACATAAAAATCCCATTAAATAAAGACGAAAAGAAATCTGTGCAGACCGTGCAGCCTACGTGACCGAAGCATCGGGTGCTAAGATAGTATTCAAATATTTCCCTAGTTTTTTATCTGCCAGAAACAAAGAGAAGAGTCCAGTAGTATAAAAGTACAGGATTATTTGTAAGTATCTCTGGGGCTTCAGAAGGTCCATGAAGAAAATAGAGGCAAGACAGTGGGTAGACCATCAGTCCAAGTTTCGATTCGTTGCACTCGCCGTGGCACAGCTGGAGAGTGCGCAAGTAGGAAAACAGTGCGTCAGGACACGTGTGAGAGGACTTCGAAAACTAAATTACGCATTAATAAGGCAGGTGAAGTAACTTTTATTCAGTGTTGCACCACATTTCAAAGTGACACAGATACTTGACAGTATTTTTCTAAATAGCTACCGAGTCTCTGCAGTCAATGCTCTGAACTTCCTACCAATTCCTTGACAATATAAATCCGCTCTTTGGTCACGAAGCAATTTCAGACCCGCTTTGTGATCATACTCATAGTTGGAAAATCTATTTTCCACATAGATGTTACAGCTTGCCGAAAATATAAAAAGAACATTTTGCAAGAACTGGACTTCCCGATCAGCATTACTCACGTCTATATGCCGCTGGTCAAACTGCTGGCACCATTTCACTATGCCTGCATGCAACATTTCATTTGGTCCATATACCGCTAGAATTTCACAGTGTATCTGTTGTGCAGTTTTGGAGGTTTTGCCCATTAGAATTGCACTTTCCCACATAGTTCATCTTTAGAGTTCGTTTCCAGTTGCCGTGCCATAATGTGAAGCACTTGTTATCCGTAATGAAGCAAAACTGTGTTTGCAGAAAACCTGGAAAATGTACTCTCTTCTGAAAATGCGCCACTCTTCTTAAGCAATGATCGTGGCGTATTATCGCATCACATTAGTTCGCGCCTGTAGATAGGCAACCCAATGAGCAGAGTTCCAAAACGGGCTACGGCTGTTGGATCTTCCCAGGAGCCTTCAATCAAATGCCAGCATATATCAATGTTTGTCGCACAATAAACGGTGCCATATCAAACACCTACGTGAATTAAGCACTTGGAGACACACTCGATTTACTGATATGTGTCTATTTTCTGTTCATCCTTTAATTTATCCATGTGACAGCAACTGTTCCCGTCATATCACCGAAGTCAAGCGCTATCGGGGTGGGCTAGCACTTCGGTGGGTGACCATCCGATCTGCTTATATCAATAACACATTCTTTTTAAGACATACTGATGTGTAAGTAGGGTCCAAAATCTGAAAATGTCTTTTAGCACACTCCTGGAAAATTAACACATTTTCGGTAGGGTGTACTTTATCCTCATCACAAAAGCATTAGAAAATGCAGATTTCGTCAGTTGTTATTGACTTTTACTCATAAGACAGTATTTAAATTGATATTAATATAAAAGTAAGGTACTGACTCTGAAGGCACTGAATATGACAAATATTACATATTTGGTTAAGTTTAATAAAAAAATTTAAAACATGTGTGGCATTTTGGAGAAAAATTCATTAAAACAATGTTTATCAAAATTTTAAAATATAAGCTAATTGTCTAGGTTACAGTATTTTGAAAGCTGGGCATAAAGTAGCCCTCACCCTCCCACCTCCACCTTGGAATTGCGAGGGTTGATATGTAGACATCATTCTATTGGTTGTTTGTCTCTGTGTAGGACAGTCTTACCACAAAATTTATGATCTGATGTTTTCTGCACAGTCATAACTCCACCACTAAATTGATTACTCCTGTCAGTATACACTTACTTTTTGGTGACCACGTGTTCACATTTCAACGCCTGACCTGCTGCCCAGGGAAAAACAAGCATTACTGGATTGCTCTTGGAGGTACTCCTCTCTCCTCCCGAACAGGCCATGAAGGCCCAACGGTACTGGCCGACCGCCCTGTCATACCCAGCTCATAGGCGTCACTGGATGCGGATATGGAGTGTAATGTGGTCAGCACACTGCGTGGAAGTACTACCTAGCCTAAAAACACACTAGTTGTAATAGCTATAATTATTAGTCTGTAAATGAGTACAACGTCCTCTGACACCAGCATAAATATCTGCACTTATACCTATTCTATCCTGTATTTTAAGCTTTTGTATTCTGGGCTGCGATTGATTACTGTGTTTCTTGTTCTCCTGATACTGGTGTGTCATTATTTTTCGTGTATTATTTCTTGCCGCCTTTACTGTGAAGTTGGTAAAATTCGAAGGGAATGTTTACTTTATGGCATTTTCTGTTATGTTAGTTATGACTTCTAGATGTTCATAAACTTAGCACTGAAAACTTAACTTGTGTCATGTTGTATATGCAATCGGAGGCATTGACATTTAAGCATTGTTAAGGATTTACGTCCACACAGTCCTCCGCCCACTTTCCACTCCAATCATTTTCTGGCCCACAGAAGAAAGGTTAGGGTCTAGGGTACCGTGAATGTCGAGGTACTCGTGATTCGATAGCGCCTATGAGCACAGTTCGGACTGAGAAGGGTGGGAAAATTAGCCGTATTTTCAAGAGAAATATCCAAGAATTTTCGTTAGCCGACGGGGCAACTTGTTGGGGTCTTACATCGTTTATTATTTTGCATAAAGGGTATCATGAACACTACAAATTTTCCTACAAACACAGGCCGAGAGCCGAGCGCAAAACACGCACATGTGAAATATCAAGTAGACCTAATTTACGCCAGTGCCTCTTAACTCGTATGTGTGGTACTACACAAGACATATTAAAATGCTCGTTAGTAACATCACGTTATTAAAATGGAGAAGGAGATAATGCAGATAATCAAAGGGCAGTTTCCACACAACAGCATTTTTCGTTGCTTTTGATAAACTCGTGTTTGAGAGATCAGAAACACATCTCAACGAACATAATTTGCTTCCAGATTAGCATTTTTACTTCATTAATGAAGTGTTAACAGAAAGGCAAAATAATACCTTTGTATCTCGTACTGCAGCACTCAATGTGAAAGTGCTCTCTTTGCGACATAGGTAATTTGAATGTAATTAATCGTGTGTCGCGTCTTTGCATGCAGCCATTCTGCCGTACTTGTACACAGAGCACAAGTTTCATAATGAAACTTCGCTCCACCCCTGGCCTACGCACCCCCACTCCACAGAAATGCGGAAGTTAAAATGAAATTTCTTGGAAGAGTGAAAATGTCTCTCGCATTAGGAAACGAACTCAGATTTTAGTCTTTTGTGTGTAACACCTATATCTTTCCCTACGAGCTCTGATTTCCCTTATTTTATCGTGGTGATCGTTTCTCTCTATGTAGGTCGGCGTCAAAAAAATATTTTCGCAATCGAAGGAGAAAGTTACTGATTGGAACTTCGTCGGAAAATTCCGTCGCAAGGAAAATCGCCTTTCTTTTAATGATGTCCAGCCCAAATCCTGTATCATTTCTCTGACACTCTCTTCCATATTTCGCGAGAGTACAAAACGTGCTGACCTTCTTTGAACTTTTTCGATGTACTCCGTCAGTCCTATCTGGTAAGGATCACACTCTGCGCACCAGTATTCTAAAAGAGGACGGACAAGTGTAGGCAGCCTCCTTAGTAGATCTGTTACATTTTCTAAGTGTCCTGCCAATAAAGCGCAGTCTTTGGTTAGCCTTCCCCACAACATTTTCTGTGTGTTCCTACCAGTTTAAGTTGTTCGTAATTGTAATACCTAGGTATTTAGTTGAATTTACGGCTTTTAGATTAGACTGATTTATCGTGCAACCGAAGTTCAACGAATTCCTTTTGGTACTCATGTGGATGACCTCACACTTTTCGTTATTTTGTGTCAACTGCCAATTTTCGAATCATTCATATATCATTTCTAAATCGTTTTGCAAATTCTTTCGATATTCTGATGACTTTATTAGTCGATAAACGGGGGAGTCATCTCCAGACAACCTAAGACGGCTGGTCAGATTGTCTCCCAAATCGTTTATATAGATAAGGAACAGCAAAAGGCCTATAACACTACCTTGGAGAACACCAGAAATCACTTCTGTTTTACTCAATGCCTTTCCGTCAATTACTACGAAATGTGACCTCTCTGATAGGAAATCACAAATCCAGTCACATAACTGAGACGACATTCCATAAGCACGCAATTTCACTACAAATCGTTTGTGCGGTACAGTGTGAAAAGCCTTCCGGAAATCCAGAAATACGGAATTGATCTGAAATCCCTATCAATAGCACTCAGCACTTCATGTGAATAAAGAGCTAGTTGTGTTTCACAGGAACGATGTTGTCTAAAGCCATGTTGACTGTGTGTCAATAGACAGTTTTCTTCGAGGTAATTCATAATGTTCGAACACAATATATGTCATAAAATCCTACTACATATCGACGTTAACGATATGGGCCTTTAATTTAGTGGATTACTCATACTACCTTTCTTGAATATTGGTGTGACCTGTGCAACTTTCCAGTCTTCGGGTACGGATCTTTCGTCGAGCGAACGGTTGTATGTGATTGTTAAGTATGGAGCTAATGCGTACTCGGAAAGGAACCTAATTGATATACAGTCTGGACCGGAAGACTTTCTTTTATTAAGTGATTTAAGTTGCTTCACTACTCCGAGGATATTTACTTCTACGTTACTCATGTTGACAGCTGTTCTTGCTTCGAATTCTGGAATATTTACTTCGTCTTCTTTTGTGAACGCTTTGGCAGCACTGTCTTCGATAGTATCTCCATTGTTATCGCGCAGAGAAGGCATTGATTGTTTCTTGCCGCTAACATACGTCGCATACGACCAGAATCTCTTTGGATTTTCTGCCAAGTTTCGAGACAACATTTTGTTGTGGAAACTGTTATAGTCATCTCGCATTGAAGTCCGCGCAAAATTTCGAGCTTCTGTAAAAGATCGCCAATCTTGGGGTTTTGCGTCTGTTTAAATTTGGCATGTTTGTTTCGTTGTTTCTGCAACAGTGTTCTAACCCGTTTTGTGTACGAAGGAGGATCAGCTCCGTCGTCTGTTAATTTATTTGGTGTAAATCTTTCAATTGCTACCGATACTATTTCTTTTAATTTAAGCCACTTCTGGTCTACACTTATATTTATTAATCTGGAATGAGTGGAGATTGTCTCTCAGGAAGGCGTCAAGTGAATTTTTATCTGCTTTTTTGAATAGGTATATTTTTCGCTTATTTTTCGACGATTTGGGGATTACAATATTCACTCTCGCTATGACAACCCTGTGTTCACTAATCCCTAAATCGGTTTTGATGCTCGTTATTAACTCAGGATTATTTGTTGCTAAGAGATCAAGTGTGTTTTCACAACCGTTTACTATTCGCGTGGGCTTATGAACTAATTGCTCGAAATAATTTTCAAAGTATGCGTTTAGCGCAACTTCGGATGATATTTTGTGCGTATCTCCGGAATTAAACATAAATTCCGCCAACATATCGAGGGTAAATTAAAGTCACCACCAACTATTATCACATGAGTCGGGTACGTGTTTGAAATCAAACTCAAGTTTTCTTTGAACCTTTCAGCAACTGTATCATCTGAATTGGGAGGTAGGTAAAAGGATCCAATTATTATTTTATTCCGGTTGCCAACAATGACCTCTGTCCATACTAACTCACAGGAAGTGAGTTCCGCATCCAGTGACGCCTATGGGCTGAGGATGACACGGCGGCCTTTCGGTACAGTTGGGTCTTTATGGTCTGTTAAGGAAGATTTTTTTTAAAACTATCCGTAGTCATCTTCTGAAACGTCGGTGGAGCTTACGATTAACCATGTAAAATATTTGTGGTGATCGTTTGGAGTATGCCACATAGTATATGTGTTCAAGAGTAACACTAAAAGCTGTACGAAATTGTACAGACACGTAAAATCAGTGGTAAGGAAGGCGAAGGGAAGTTTTATCTTTTCAACAATCATATTCTACCATGATCATCTGATATGAAAAGTCTTTTTACTGCTTATTATACTCTATCTAACGTCCAAACTCACTTCTTATCATCAGAACTTCGTACATAAAATTTAAACATTGATCAGAAGATCCAAAAAAGGCACACAGGCAGCCATTACGCCCTCACTCGGTACGTGAAGGTTTAGGATAGAAAGTCGCAGATACTGTTCGAAGTAGTCTCCGAGGCCCAGAGAATAGACGCTTATTGAATATTCAGGTGAGGATGGACAAAAACAAGGAAACACAGCAAGAAATGGATGGTTGAACATAAATACAAATGCTAACAGAACAATCTTCTGTGTCGTTCTGAGTGCACCATGTCTGAGCTCAATGGCTTGCGAGGTGCCGGGGCTAGAAGTGTATTTAACACTAAATTCTTCTAGAATCTTGATATGGATATGATGCTCTAAGGCCCCCCCACTTTTCTAACTCCGACTTTTGCTGTTGCACATGGATTAAGAAGAGACGCGAACTGACTCTAATCGACCCTGCAAGTGGGGTAGGAAAGAGTTTGGCACCTGCAATAATTTAATTTGATAAATAAGTTTCATTAACGTGGTGAGAAATGAAAGGGTTGCTCTACCGATCTACAGAATGAAAGTTCTGTCCAAAATAACAATTTGATTTATTATGACTAAACTCAAAATAATAAACACAACATATAAAACATTTACAATACGTCAGATTGCATACTCAAATAAATGCTGTGAAGGTGAAGTTGTCTGTAAACTAGCTTGTGACGTTTATGACCAAGTGGTTTGTGGAGCCAACTTCTTGCAACTCAAACCTTAAGAGAAACACCCAGCCAACCCAACATTAATTGCTGTTACAGTAGTGAGAACTCAGACAATGAACACCCAAGATAGAACCACGTAAGAAAAGACGGGAACAGGCGCGCTCTGCTGAGCTCTGATTATCACAGAACAAAATTCCCAAATCTGCTAGTGCTGCAGACATACATTACCAAGCTGTCTTCTTAACTGCAAGGACACAATCTGGCGTACTGGAAGTGATGGCTGGTTGCTTCGACGTCCCGTCGTGGTGATGATAATGTCACGAGTATATCCCAAAAAAAATTATCCTGGTCTGGTTGTTTCAGACTAAAGACTTCCTATCAATACAAATGCGCCTCTGAGGAAGACGAAGAAGGCTCGCCACACAATCACTGACGGTACAGTGATTGATTTTAACAAGCGAAGTCACACAGTAACACCGATACAGTCTGCTCAAGATGGACAACATAGGCCGCTTGGACGCAGAACGCTCAATTGCCAACTGTACTCGGAAAGTTACGTTGAAGTCGAAACTTCAGCAACTTCGTCAAACAGTTACAATTAAATGAGAGTATATTAGACAGCCAATGGAAGGTAGGCTGTCCAGAGCAGCGAGAGCTCAGTCTTGTAACCTACTCCGACCGAAAGGTGAGAGCCGACACCCTCAAGAGCACCCGCGCTGCAAGCTGAACACAGAACATTCCCGCCCCCACGACAGTGGCCGTGGTTAGACGTTCCAATCGGCAACTCGAAAACCGGCCGAAAATTCCACTCTATTGCCGAAGCACTACCATTCCACCAATGGAGATTCTTGGCGCCAATTTCTGCATCGATTTTGCTACATCACGGAGCTATGCCCTGAGAAAGCCAATCACAGTTACGATTTTGCAGAAAATGCGGGAATTTGCCTGCCAAGACTGCCTGGGAACACAAGTCATTCCCACGCCTCGCTGGTAGCCCGCCAGAAGGTGCTTTCACTAAGTTTCTGCGAAGTAACGGAATCTCTAGCCCAGCCACTCCTTCAGGCCCCTGTGGGTGTGTCGCCCCCGCTCTTATGACAGTGTCGGCGTCGGGAAAGCATCCACTCGACTCCCTCACACCCGTTGGCTTAACCCTTCCAAGATCAGCAGAACCCGCCTGTCACCGGACCACCCGGGTGACGAGAGACGCTGCGTGGGAAGTCCGCGTGTGAAGGAATATCAACTTTTCACCGCATGCAATTAGAGTGAAAATTGAATTACTCAGAGTAAGATACAAATATGAGAGGGGGCTCATGCCGCCTCTCAGGCTTTGAGGTTAAACTGCTGGCGCTCGTATGGTCGCTGCTTCTGTAACCAAGGTAGCCGAAATGTTTGGTGTTTCAGGAGGCACCATATCAAAGATTTATACTGCATTCAAGGAAAACGAAGAAAATCCTGTGCTGCCTTGTAAAGGTTTCGAACGTATGTGTTGAGTGATCGTGGTGGATGGTCATTGAGGAAGAGTGTGATGCAAAATGTGAGGACGACAGCTGCAAAATTCACTGCAGAACTTAATGTCACATTTTTTAACCCTGCCGGCACCAAAACAACGCAAACGGAGCTACATAAGCGGGGAATTACAGGTCTACATGTAACTCCAAAACCATTTCAAATGGTTCTGAGCACTATGGGACTTAACTTCTAAGGTCATCAGTCCCCTAGAACTTAGAACTACTTAAACCTAACTAACCTAAGGACATCACACACATCCATGCCCGAGGAAGGATTAGAACCTACGACCGTAGCGGTCGCGCTGTTCCAGACTGTAGCGCCTAGAACCGCTCGGCCATCTCGGCCGGCCTAAAACCGGTCATCAGTGATAAAAACAACCGTAAAAGGAAAACGTGGTGCTGAGGCCATAAAACCTGGACTATGTAGGAACGGAAAGACGTCATTTGGTCCAATGAGTCATGATGTTATTGAGGCTTCGTAGTCTGCTTTGGAAAGAAGGGTGTGTGATCGCTATCCATATCTATCACCGTTACCTGAATGTCATTATTTTGCAGGAAGAATAATATGAGACTCCCGTTAAAATAATAGAGGACATGTATCAAGCTATTCCTAGACTAATGGAAGTTGTTTTGAATGCAAAAGATTTTCCTACTGAGTATTAGGCACAGTAACTTGTCGTGTTTTTGGTGTTCCCATTTTTTTGTCCACCCCTGTGCATGTGGGTGTGGGCGTAGATGGGTAAAAACTGCAGAAAATTAATTAACAACACATACGAGGGAAGTGTATCTTATTTATAAAAAACATTAATTACACTGAAGTTGACAAGATAATAATAATTAGAAAATGTATGTATATTTTATGGAAATGACGTCGGAAGTGTTACAGAACAATGTAGAACGGTATGGAAAAGTATTTGTCATGCATCACTACGCGAAATATGTAATTAGGAAAGATTAAGTACAAAAGATATACAGGTGAAAGAATGGGAAAATATCGTGTACACCAGCAAATAAGGTAATAGGATATACACCCACTTTCAGGTTCCACACAAACATGGTAGCGACTTGAAACAGTGTCTCCAAAGTGATTAAAGGGCCCTATTGCGATTCAGTCTCGTTCCAGATGACGATTTGTACGGATGTCTGAAGCGTACCTCCTGCAGACATAAGAACCAGAAATCAGGCTGGCCAATCAGTGAATATATTCATTCTGAGAACTTCATCCACTGTGACCCATGAAGAGGAAGTTTGGCCAACTGCACTTAAGAGAAAACTTAGTGGTTCCAGAGTCTGTACTCTGGGTTTAACACTGGCTCTTACGATCATCAACAAAGGTATTGTTATGAGCAGTTTGTTAGGCACACTTTGGGAAGCTAATATACAGAGTACGCCAGAAAAACGTATACGCACTTTAAGGAAAGGAAAGTATTACTTATGTGTTTGTTTTACATTTAATTATAGATTATACATGTTGTAGAGCCTTCAGTTTAGGACATGGTTGCTTTAAATGTTCAAAATGTTCACCGTTGTCGGCTAAACATATAACAGAACCACAAGCGGTCACCGCGACTACGTCAGTCAATGTTACAGTGGAGATCGCTGCACATGTCGCTGTGACCTCGTGGCGAAGGTCCTCCAGCGTGCGTGGCTTACGTCCATAGACGTTATCTTTCACAGTCCCCATAAGTAAAAGTTCATAGGTGTTAGATCTGGCGACTGTGGAGGAAACTATTCGTCCAGTCCATTGCCCCGGAAAATTGTCATTCAGGAAGGCTCGTACGGCTAGGTGGTAGTGTGGTGGCGCCCCGTTCTATTGGTAGACGACCTCTTAATCAGTTCCATAAAGCGCACAAATACCTGGCAAAATTGATGCGCGTAACTTCTCCAGGTATATTTTTCTAGTGATTGCAGCATCAAAGAAAAAGGGTCCTAATAAGACCTCAAATAATAGTCCACACCACACATGAACCCCTGGCGGACTACCGCTTACACACTGTTTTGCCCATTCACGGTTCCATTAAGTTTAAATTGTACTTCGCCACTCCACACTACCTTCGCCACAAATTGTTCGTCATCAGTTACCACTTGTTGATACCATTCGCAAAATTGCATTCGGCGATCAGGATCATCATCATTAATCGAGTGCAGTATTCGTGGAATGTAAACTTTCCACTTTCTAGCTTTCAGAATTCTTCGTACACTTGTACTCCTAACCCCCACTTCATTTGCATATTGCGTAGCAGACTTCTGTGGAGAATTAACAAACGTTTCCAACACGAGAGCCAACGAAGCAGGACTTGTAGCTGTACGCTGTCTTCCTGATATACCTTTGTGAGTATCGCAAATCGTTCCATACAATTCAAACTTGTCAATGATGCGTTTAATTGTTAGGCGGGTTGGCTGTTCTGTTTCAAACTCCCGCCTCCACTGACGTTGCACTTCAACGGCATTATAAAACCTGAAAAACCACTTCACAATACATTTTCGTTGCTCGAAAGTCAAACGTGCTCCAGCCATCTGTTTTCTCAATACCGAGGTTGAGCCAAAGACCATACTACAACATACTCGTAACTAAAATCGAATGACAATATCGATGTCTCGATAGAGCCTTACAAAGAATGTATACATTTTTCTGGCGGACTCTATATATGGTTCAGGGCTTCTACCGAATCAACCCTTCAGAGTGTGGTCCAGCAGGCTATCTCGCAGCAGAGAATAACGCTCGCGAGCGGCTGATGGGCTACTCGGGGAGAAAACTTAGACGAAGACAGCGGAGAATTCCGTGAACCTACATTGCTCACTATCGCCTCGGAAATTACGATCAAGCTACACTTCCGTCTCCAATGATTTTGCTCTCCGGAGAAAGTGACAGCAGGTGGCTGGCACCGAACCGATTACGAACCGCTTGCAAACAGTGTAGACACTCGAGAGCAATGTGCTCGTGAATGGCTCGTGAATCTCTCGTTTCGCAAGTGTGAACGCGCATTTACTCTGTAAACTGTTGCGTGAGACACAGTCCGCTCATAGTGAATCTGCCAAACAGATTATTTTGTTAAGCAGTAACTGTCGGTGTTGACCCATGTATTTCTACACAGAGAACACTCCTTTCCTACAAAGGTAACACTATTCTGGTTTGTGGCAACAGATTGTCGGTCATTTACAGGCTCTGCTAAGCTTTTCCTTATCTGTTTCGCTCTTTCTTACATTAACGCTCAACATTTCCTCTCTAATGTAGTAAGTGTCCTCTGATGATTAGGTAAATGTTATCGAGCTTATCTATGTAGCTCATTAAATCAATTACTCACTGAAGAGCAACTGGAAGACTATACAGATTCTATTATGTCAAGAAGAAGTGAACGGTTTCAGCCGGCCGCGGTGGTCTCCCGGTTCTAGGCGCGCAGTCCGGAACCGTGGGACTGCTACGGTCGCAGGTTCCAATCCTGCCTCGGGCATGGATGTCTGTGATGTCCTTAGGTTAGTTAGGTTTAAGTAGTTCTAAGTTCTAGGGGACTGATAACCACAGCAGTTGAGTCCCATAGTGCTCAGAGCCATTTGAACCATTTTTTTGAACTGTTTCTTTCAGATATGTTCTAATATTAGAATTATTATTATTATTATAATTAAATGATATCGTATAGAGAACTGCTGTATTTGAAGAAAACAGATGTAAAATCTGTTACGGTCGTAGATCTTGAATGAGTTGGGGTTGAACCGTTCTGGAGGGAGGGAAACTCTTACCTCTCGTCCACGAGCGCAAATGGCTTCGTGGATTAATAGAAGCAGTTATTAGAGGAGTCTCAATAGTGATTTATTTGTATTTTGTAACCATTTTCAATCATACACCTAAGTTCCAACGGCCGGCCGCGGTGGCCGAGCGGTTCTAGGCGCGTCAGTCCGGAACCGCGCGACCGCTACGGTCGCAGGTTCGAATCCTGCCTCGGGCATGGATGTGTGTCATGTCCTTAGGTTAGTTACGTTTAAGTAGTTCTAAGTTCTAGGGGACTGATGACCTCAGATGTTAAGTCCCATAGTGCTCAGAGCCATTTGAAGTTCAAACTGATTCCGTTAAAAATTAGAAAATAGATGATAAGAAAGTTATGTCTATGCAGATTATAATAAAATGAAGAATGAAAAAAGCACGTCCAAGCTTTACAATACATAATCAAGCAGTTACATGCTTTGAAATTTATGAAGAAGGCAATAGTGCCTCACCGTTGCTAACGTAAGACTTATTCTTTCTTTTTTTTATTCTTCCTTTCACTACAAAATTTATATACGAAAATATTATAATGTCACATTTCATTGTTGTTGACAAAAACTGGTTTTAGGATACCTTAATAACTGAAATCGGTTACCAAATATAAATGAACTGTGTTAATAATTTTGTAATGAAATAATAGAGGAAGTTGGAGAAGACATTGAAGGGTCAGTTTATGACGCATGTCTCTTTTCAGTTCCATGCTTTCGTCAATTACACATCGTTCTGAGGACGATGAATTGGTGTAGAACGTAAGACTTATACATCAAAGATAGCTGGTTTAGTCTTTTAGCTTTTTTTCACATGAAACTGGTGGTGTTGCTACTGCATTGTCTCAGGTTTCTTATGTATTCAGTGTGATTCTAGGAGCCAGAGCGAAGTCCACTTCGTGACATACAGGAGGGACATTTCTCAAGTTGGGTAGTCAGTTTAATCAAACTTTCTGTAGTAAAGGTAAAAAATTCCAATGATTGTTGATTAAAGGTAACTTGCCTTTAAAAGAAATTGGTGTTGAAATGGTATAGAAAATTCTTAGTTATCTTAAGAAGAAACGGTGAAAGTAGCCCTTATCGATTGTCCTCCAATAACATGGAAAAGTGTCGACGAATTATAGCGGATTCTCCTCGACAAGAATACACCGATATTTTATTCAAACTTACCAACAAATGTGAATAAAACAGATGATTGATTTTCGATTTCTTCTCCATGGTAATTGTTGATATTTTTTTCTATGACGTTTGTCAAAAACTGAAATAATTGAGAGAAAGATATAAGTACAGCAAAGCTCAACTTCCTGTCTAACATTGGGAATAAGGAAAGATTAACAACTTGTGTGTTTACAAGCCTGGCTGGTTCCTGTCAAGCGGCGAGGTGGATTTTCGTAGGCTTGGTCACAGCAGAGAGCTAAGTAAAATGATGGGCTATCGCCAATAACGGGAGGAAATACCCGAAAGAGCTCTGGTGAACGAATCGGCTATGGATGCATGGCCGTCAGCCGAAGTGTCACTTTCCAGGTACGAAATATTCGCAAAACTTACATAGAAAAATACTAATTTTGAATCACATGGATATTAAACTGTATGTCTAGATGTCACGGGATCATTGCCGAATTTCATGACGCGGTGCAAAATCTAGCTTTTAATTCAGTTCAGTTTTGATGAAGAATGATTGTAAAAAATTTTTAAATCACAGCAGTGGTAAGCCAAAATTGCATTAATCGTGAACAATATGTAAAACAGGAGCGGAACCATCCAGTGAGTACAAACTGACACAGTACATCTGGAACGTAACCAGACCCCAAGCTATCAGTGATTCAGTTAATACCACTCCGGTAAATTGACCAGAACTTACTGTACTCCGCAGGAACACGTATCATGACTTCATCATGCGTTACCCTTCACTTTTCCCCTTTTCTTTAATGTGGTTGTATTTATAAATCTAAAAGATACCTGTGCCAAACAAAGTATTGTGCAGTTTGATTGTATATGTTACGAAATAAATCGCTTGAAACTCAAATTTGGTATGTGCTACATGAAAACCAAGAGTACTACATAAATCAGCAGGAAATTGCACTTTCTTTTCATATAACATACTCATGTGTACAGAAATATTTACTTGTATTTCCTTTTATTAAAGGTTTTGAATGACGGTACCATATGTCAATGTCACACTCTCACATGACCACACCACAGCAGGACGCAAAAGAGGAGTGCTGAAAAAGTATAAACTCCCTTTGCTGCTTCTGATAACGATTACATTTAGTAGAATGGCTTTGAACGCTCCCTAGCTATTCCACGCTGTATAGAAAAAGAAAATTACGGTCACACTACAGCCAGAGGGATCAGATCACGTTCAAGGGTGTTGCAGCACCTTGATGTCCTTAGAGAAGGGCTGAATCGTCCAGAGGGTGTCAGCAGCGTCAAAGGTTGCCAAGGACGTCGTTCTGTTGTCGACTACACTGTCGTTTTTCACTGCGAAATGTGTGTAAATGAAGGCCCCAAGGTAAGGAGTGATTTCATTGACGCACTTTTATGCCACCTCCTGAGACCTTTTCACATCGATTTCGTGCGGTGATGTGTCGGAATTATTTTCCTCAGGCATCCATAGGAAAACTGTGTGATTTCAACACTGGAATTCGTGGTTCTGACCTCAGTCCCAGAGGAAATTAAATAATGAGTGAGATGTGGGTAAGGGCGGATGTGACAACCTTTCCGTCACGTGACAAGCCCACGGTGGCGTTGAGCAGGATTGTGGTGAAGTTTGATGCCAGTGTGACGCCTTTAACCCACCTTACAGCTCACGTGAACTTCTGATCCCTGGCCGTTTGTGTCGACACTTTGCGTTTGGAAGTGTCGCTACCCCCTGGGTGACTTAACAGGGATCTTTGAGCCAAATTGAACACTTCTGCCTCGCAGTGTGGGAAAATGGCGGGGTTTCAAAGAGTAACTCTTCAATTCCTTTGCGCAAAGTAAATGAAAAATTAAACAGTGATATGATACTGGAGTCACATTTCGGAGGACAGCGGTTCAGATCTCTGTCGAACTGCTCAGTTTCAGGCTTTCCATAAAAATGGGCGAAAAAAAGGATGTAGCGTCTCATGGACAACGGTATTATTAGAGATGGAGGAAGGAAATTGCCCAGGGACCATCCTAGCTTCCGCATCAAGCGACTCAGGGAAATCACAGCAAACCTAAGTCTCGGTGGCTGGACAGCCTTTGAACTCAATACGAGCCCAGTGTATTACCACTGCCCCACATCACTCGGTTGGCTTTTCTGTCAGTTCCATAATTCGCTTGAGGGAAATACCGGCTTCGTTCCTTTGAAAGAGAGGCCAGTTTCCTTCCCCACCCACCCAAATCTGAGACTGTGTTCCGTCTCTAATGATAACGTCGTCGACAGGACATTAAAACCTGGTCTTCCTTCTTTTCACCACCATTGACCTAGTTAATTACGTCTGAAACCATCGGTGGTGGCTTACTGTTTCCGGATGCTCAAATCGTTGCGCTGGCAGACCAAATTGTGTGGGACAGTTCTTGCACGTACACGTCAGCCGCTGCGCACTCGAATCCATTTCCGTAGCAATGACCGCGCTCTGGCTGGACACGGCAATTAGTTACGGCGCCCCCAGTCGGCGTGAATACGCTGGCATCAACTGGGGATACGGTGCCAGCGGTGATGTCACTGCACGTTTCGATGCACCTGTCTACGTGGATTAGAGGCTGGCGGGGCCGAAAGCTCGATTTATGCAATTAGCGATATCTGCATCCATTGGTAATGCCACATAAATCAGTGAACTTCACTGTCGGGCGCTGTTGATTTTCCTTCTTCATTTTTCCGGTAGACTGACGCCAACATGTATCATATCTACTGAGGCAAAGTTTTGTGACAACCTACGTCAAAGTGAATGGAGTCTACTGGGATATACAGGGTGATTCAAAAAGAATACCACAACTTTAGGAATTTAAAACTCTGCAACGACAAAAGGCAGAGCTAAGCACTATCTGTCGGCGAATTAAGGGAGCTATAAAGTTTCATTTAGTTGTACATTTGTTCGCTTGAGGCGCTGTTGACTAGGCGCCAGCGTCAGTTGATGCTAAGATGGCGACCGCTCAACAGAAAGCTTTTTGTGTTATTGAGTACGGCAGAAGTGAATCGACGACAGTTGTTCAGCGTGCATTTCGAACGAAGTATGGTGTTAAACCTCCTGATAGGTGGTGTATTAAACGTTGGTATAAACAGTTTACAAAGAATGGGTGTTTGTGCAAAGGGAAAAGTTCTGGACGGCCGAGAACGAGTGATGAAAATGTAACACGCATCCAGCAAGCATTTGTTCGCAGCCCAGGAAAATCGACTCGCAGAGCTAGCAGAGAGCTGCAAATTCCACAATCAACTGTATGGAGAGTCCTACGAAAAAGGTTAGTTATGAAACCTTATCGTCTGAAATTGGTTCAAGCACTGTCTGCAGCTGATAAGATTAAAAGAATCGATTTCTGTGATTTTATCCTTGCTCAAATGGAAACAGATGAATCTTTCGTTTCAAAGATTGTGTTTAGTGATGAAGCAACTTTCCACACTAATGGGAAAGTCAACCGTCACAATGTCTGTATATGGGGCACTGAGAATCCGCGGGAAACAACTCAGTATGAACGTGACTCGCCTAAGGTGAACGTTTTCTGTGCCATTTCAGCCAATAAAGTTTTTGGTCCCTTTTTCTTCGAAGGTGCTACTGTAACTGGACTACAGTATCTGGAGATGTTAGAGAATTGGATGTTCCCTCAGCTCGAACAAGAAGCACAACAGTTCATATTTCAGCAGGATGGAGCGCCACCACATTGGCACTTATCTGTCCGTAACTACCTGAACGTCAACTACCCGAGGCGATGGATCGGCCGCCAGGCAGCCCGTGACAGAGCACTTCATCACTGGCCTCCAAGAAGCCCTGATCTTACCCCCTGCAATTTTTTCTTATGGAGGTATGTTAAGGATATGGTGTTTCGGCCACCTCTCCCAGCCACCATTGATGATTTGAAACGAGAAATAACAGCAGCTATCCAAACTGTTACGCCTGATATGCTACAGAGAGTGTGGAACGAGTTGGAGTATCGGGTTGATATTGCTCGAGTGTCTGGAGGGGGCGATATTGAACATCTCTGAACTTGTTTTTGAGTGAAAAAAAAAACCTTTTTAAATACTCTTTGTAATGATGTATAACAGAAGGTTATATTATGTTTCTTTCATTAAATACACATTTTTAAAGTTGTGGTATTCTTTTTTAATCACCCTGTACTTGTGTGCGGCACCCGAATATGACGATAACCCTAATGTAAACTAAAATGAAACTAGTATGCTGAAAACGATGTATGTCTCTGATAGGCTTTATAAAACGGATCGCTGGCTGTGTACGACCGCAGATCCAAAGTTACTGTTCCCGGTCTGAGATTGTAGTTTTGGAGTAAGTGCGCTCTTGGCGCACAGTAGTGTGAGCGAAAGAGGATGGAGAAGGCAGTTTTTGTGGTGTTCTCTGTGAAGCCACCAGGTGTTAGATTATAATGTAGGAATTATGACTACACGTATTCTTAAAGGTATGAATGTGGAAGCAGAAGACTTATCGCAAGCAAGGTAAGGATGTTAAAGGTTTGTGACTTTAGTTTTGCCAGCGTGTTTGTGTAGATGAGTTGGCTGATAATTTCCAACTGATTTACAAGGCCACCCGGAACCATTCAATTCTTGATTTTACCGTTAGGTTTCCTTAAGTAATTGTGTCACAATATCGCCTATACAGAGAGCCATAGTATAATGTTATGAACCAGTGATGTTCTCTGTCATGTTATGTTATTCTATGTTTAATTAGCAGCCTGATGCCACGCTTACTGATTTTATCTTATTCAGAGTTCACTTTCAATTTAGCTTATTTACTCTGATGTAAAGCACTGTTGCGTCATACAGTCTGTAATTTCATTAGGGTACTGAATTTTTTCTGGTCAGATACATGACTCAATTTTGACATAGGTAGAA
The DNA here is from genome assembly GCF_023898315.1 of Schistocerca nitens. Lineage (NCBI taxonomy): Eukaryota > Metazoa > Arthropoda > Insecta > Orthoptera > Acrididae > Schistocerca > Schistocerca nitens. The sequence goes on along the minus strand of NC_064621.1, from coordinate 538,376,551 downwards.
ATAGTCATGTTCCACTACTTTAGCTTTGCTACCTTTTCATATCTTCCATTATCCGGTCTCCTACCTCCGTTCATGGTATTAAAGCAATTTATTACTGGTATTCATACTTCAACATAAGTGACTATATATGTCTTTTGGATCTCAGAAGACTCTCTACTATGAAGAGCAATGATGATGCCAGTCATCACGTTACTGACGTTGAGAGACTCGCCAACAGCGGTTGTTGGTAATTTGTTACTGAGTACGTATTGTATCTCTGCACATGACTGAAGCAAATAATACGGAGCTCAGTTGTCTCGGTACACTGAATACAATCCATATTGGTCACTACTCATTTGTAGAACCTGCAAAAAACAAAAAGAAATGGACTTTATGATGCAGTCACTTCGCCCGCATCTCGTGGTCGTGCGGTAGCGTTCTCGCTTCCCACGCCCGGGTTCCCAGATTCGATTCCCGGCGGGGTCAGGGATTTTCTCTGCCTCGTGTTGGCTGGGTGTTGTGTGCTGTCCTTAGGTTAGTTAGGTTTAAGTAGTTCTAAGCTCTAGGGGACTGTTGACGATAGATCTTAAGTCCCATAGTGCTCACAAGGGAACCTCCCCATCGCACCCCCCTCAGATTCAGTTATAAGTTGGCACAGTGGATAGGCCTTGAAAAACTGAACACAGATCAATCGAGAAAACAGGAAGAAGTTGTGTTGAACTATGAAAAAAATTAGTAAAATATACAAACTGAGTAGTCCATGCGCAAAATAAACAACATCAAGGTATCTGGAGCTCAGGAGCGTCGTGGTCCCGTGGTTAGCGTAAGTAGCTGCGGAACGAGTGGTCCTTGGTTCAAGCCTTCCCTCGACTGAAAATTTTACGTTCTTTATTTTCGCAAAGTTATGATCTGTCCGTTCGTTCATTGACGTCTATGTTCACTGTAATAAGTTTAGTGTTTGTGTTTTGCGACCGCACCGCAAAACCGTGCGATTAGTGGACTAAAGGACGGGCCTCTCCAATGGTAACCGAAAACATTTGATCGCAAGGTCATAGGTCAACCGATTCCTCCACAGGAAAACACGTCTGATATATTCTATACGACACTGGTGACGGCATGTGCGTCACATGACAGGAATATGTTGTCGGCCCACCTAACTTGTACTCTTAGCGAATGGTTAAAAAGATTCTTCTACCTTGCCCGATTTAGGTTCTCTTGTGGATGTGATAATCACTCCCAAAAAAGTGATGAAAACATAAGTGTTTGTCACATAAACTGAAAATAAAAAATAAACTTTTCACTCGAGGGAAGACTTGAACCTAGAACCTCTCGTTCCGTATCTGCTCTCGCTAACCACCAGACCATGGCGCTCCTGTGCTCAGAGCTTCCTTGATGTTGTCTATGTTGGCCATGGAATACTCAGTTTGTAAATTTTACTAATTTTTTTCATAGTTCCACAGAATTTCTTCCTGTTTTCTCGATTGATCTGTGTTCAGTTTTTCAAGGCCTATCCACGGTGCCAACTTATAACTGAATCTGAGGGGGGTGCGATGGGGAGGTTCCCTTGTCAGAGCCATTTGAACCATTTTTGATGCAGTCACTTCAACGTGCTCATAGGCTTCAACCATGTCTCTTCCTTTCCTTTGCCCAGTACTGCACCATTAAATTGACGATTAGGATTGTATACTGATTTTGCTTTATATGATTTACTTGTCAGCAATATTGTTTACTAGACGTTTTACCCATAACCAGATTACGATTCATACTAGTGCACATGAGCACCATCAATTCTTTCAAGTTTAATGATGTTATACAGTTAGACATTTTTTTTTGTATAATCATGATATATTACTTTACAATGGTCCTTAGGACTACACTCAAATCGTTCTGTACTAAATTTTTTTACTTATCAGTAATGAGATAACTTTACCACACATTTGTTGTACAAGGTACTTCCAAATATGTGCCAAGTTTGTTAAACCCCGCTAGAGGGTTGTGAGAGGAGTCTACTTATATGTGGTACCCGAATATGATGATAATATTAACGTAAACTAAAATGAAACTATTACATTATAAACGATATATGTCTGTGATAGATTTTATAATGCGGATCGCTGGCTGTGGAAGCCCGCAGAGCCAAAGATATTGCTTCTTGTCTGAGATTGAAGTGTTGGAGTAAGAGAGTGCTTGGGGCACAGTAGGGGATAGCTGTCTGTCTATCTGTGAGCGAAAGAGGATGGAGTAGGCAGTGTTCGTGGTGCGCTCCGTGAAGCCACCAGGTGTTAAATTATAATGAAGGAATTACGAATACATGTTCTGTTAGAGGTATGAATGTGGAAGCAGAAGTCTTCTCGCAAGCAGAGTAAAGATGTTAAACATTTTTGACTTTCATTTCGCCAGCGCGTTAGTGTAGGTAAGTTGGCTGATAATTTGCAATTGTGAAAAAAAGGCAGTCATGCATGCTAACATAAGAAGGCAGTATCATATACAATCTCATAAGGAATGGCGAAGAAAGTTTTTTAGGTGCAAAGCTTCTGTGACAGTCTTCCGTAAACACCTCCAATCATGTGGCACAAGGTAAGACAGACTTTCCTAGAAAGGACACAACATACACAAATAAATATTAACATCATACAATATCGTTATAGAAAATCATCGGTATATCGATATAATCCTCATTACTGGAGCACAGCTCAGGGCATGAACACTCATTAAATATCCTGACAATATCGTTATACGTAACACAAAATCCAGAGACAAAAATACTTAATCCTAAATCTGTAAAGGCAATCTGCCTAATTTACTCAGTACACTAACAGGAAAATGTTCATGAAGTCCTGTCGGGAAACAGTGTGAGAGGTGTCAATGTTGTTTAGTATTCCATGTAAGTTGTTTATGACATGCTTTATATGTAATGCATTTCCTGCACACCTTTACGGGTGGTATATTTCACACTTTCATGTGCTTCTATTTATGAGCATAATGGCTCGCTTCGATACAACGAGACTTCGGTACATTGTTCTGCAAAATACACGAATTGTATGAGTACATGCAATCGACATGAGTTACAGAATACATCGATTTCTTAAATCTACATAGGGGAAGGCAAGTAAACTAGTGACATTATCTAGTACAACAGGTAAATAGTAAAATAGAGCACAAGACTGGGCATAAATGAAACATGGCGTGTTAGCAAAAACTTTATACGAACTGATTGGGCAACGCAGCTCCCAAAACCAATAAAGAAATACAGTCATTGCAAAATACATTCAGCCCCTTAGGCACTGAATCTTCTGACCCTGTTCAAAACTGATAACTTGGGTCCCTGTGCACATAACAAATAAATAATGTTGCCTTACCTCTAAAGCAGCAACGGAGGATCGCGATATCTTCTGGCCTCTCATGAAGAAAAATAAAATATACTAGCTACAGGCTCAGCCGTGTGCAATGCTGGCCATATTACTTTAAAATGTAAATTAAATTCTTTCGACTGATAAATGAAAACATTAAGAAAAGTTCAGTGTGTTTGAAAAACATACGACGTGGATAGGGAGGCGGTGCTGATTGTGGTGATTTACTAACACTGATTTTTTTCAATAGTTAAATTGTATTCGAAGTTCAGTTTGGCTTTTCAAAACATGTGACAATTGAAATTACATTACTCAGTAAATTACATTCTCTTTAGGAATTGATTCACAAACAATGAGATTTATACAGCAAGTATTATCTAACCTCACTAAAAAACATAAATGCAAATAATCAAATTACTCATACCTGTGTTAACAAACCTTAGAAACATTACACAACTTTAATAGTGCCAACTATTTATTTACAGCTCGTACAAAGTAGATACGTGCTTCAAAGTTTTAATGACTTTCAAAGTAGCCACCGGCATTGGGTATAACCCTTTGCCAGCGATGTGGAAGTCGTAGGATACTCTTATCAGTGCCATTTGTGTTGACAATCGAGCTGCGCACCGGCCGTTGTGGCCGAGCGGTTCTAGGAACTTCAGTCTGGAACCACGCGCCCGCTACGGTCACAGGTTCGAATCCTGCCTCGGGCATGGATGTGTGTGATGTCCTTTGGTTAGTTAGGTTTAAGTAGTTCTAAGTTCTAGGGGACTGATGACCTCAAATAAGTCCCATAGTGTTCAGAGCCATTTGAACCATTTTTGGGCGGGGCAGTCAGTTGCCCGACGAGTTTGTAGCAGTTCTGAAGCGAATGCCGTGAAGTGTTTCCTTCACTTTAGAAATCGAACTGAACTCACGAGGGCTTAAGTCAGGGGAGAGAAGTAGGTGGTATAGCACTTAGCAGCCCCATCAATCAAACAAATCAGTAACAGCTTGCACTGTACGTGCTTGAGCATTGTCCTGCAGAAAGTGTCATCACTTCTGTCTCTAAGCTGGTCGTAGGTTGTGTTCCAAAAATGAGCAGCATAGAGACAGAAGTGATGACACCTTCTGCAGAACCTGACCATCATTTTGCAGGACAATGCTCAAGCACGTACAGTGCAAGCTGTTACTGATTTGTTTGACTGATGTGGCTGCTAAGTGCTATACCACCAACTGCACTCCCCTGACGTAAGCCCTCGTGAGTTCAACTCGATGTATAAACTGAAGGAAACACATCACGGCATTCGCTTCATAACTGCTACAAATTCGTCGGGCTACAAACCGCGCCACTCGAACTGTCAACACAACTGGCACTGCTAAGAGTATCCTACGACTTCCACATCGCTGGCAACGGGTTATACACAATGCTGGTGACTACTTTGAAGGTCAGTAACGCTTTGAAACACATATCTATTTTGTACGAGCTGTAAATAAATAGTTGTCATTATTAAAGTCCCATCCCTCACACATTTGCAGTAGATATAGCAAGTGCTATAGATGATTTAAAAATAGAGAACTAATGTTTCTGCATATTTCCACTCATTAGTGAATTATGAAATCCATTTCTGGCAAACGTCAACTTTCAGTCATAATATTCTTAGAATAGGAACTTATATTAGAAGAAATGTACAGGCGGTAGAAGTTACAAATTAGACCGTGTGTCGTTTGGTACTGCTTGGTGCAAATTTGAAAGGACGAGAAAAGTTGGAATATCCAAACAAATGCAGCGTGAAATTTCATTTAGTAATTTATGTTAAAGTAACGGGAATCAGGATCACGCAGACTACTGTTACAACAACGTGAATGACTACTTGCAATTTGTCTTGTACTCGGTAACAATAATGAAAAATTAATCGCCACTCAGCATGAATTCGTCATTACGTATCCAATAGAAGGCGGGTACACGACCTTGGATTTGAGTGTGGCTCATCAGATCAAAAGGCGTTCGGTCATGCGCTGTTGCTTTACGCCCTTATAGAAGAATGGATCACTCATGAATCACCTTACTGTAGCAGTACATCCAGTTACCATTATTAACCAAGTGGTTATCGCTAAGCGTGAACGGGCATCGTTTTCAATTCTTGCTCTAAGGGGGATAAGCAGGCTACTGGCTTGTTGATGTACACGATATGTAATTATAAATCAATACTTAAACCGGAAGTATACAGGGTTATTACAAATGATTGAAGCGATTTCACAGCTCTACAACAACTTTATTATTTGAGATATTTTCACAATGCTTTGCACACACATACAAAAACTCAAAAAGTTTTTTTAGGCATTCACAAATGTTCGATATGTGCCCCTTTAGTGATTCGGCAGACATCAAGCCGATAATCAAGTTCTTCCCACACTCGGCGCAACATGTCCCCATCAATGAGTTCGAAAGCATCAGTTCACAATGAGCGAGCTCGCTGTTCTGGCACGTTTCTTGGTAGAGGAGGTTTAAACACTTCACCATTAAGAAAAAATGTTGCTTCATCACTGAAAACAAGTTTCGCACTGAATGCATCCTCTTCCATGAGCTGTTGCAACCGCGCCGAAAATTCAAAGCGTTTGACTTTGTCATCGGATGTCAGGGCTTGTGGCAATTGTAAACGGTAAGGCTTCTGCTTTAGCCTTTTCCGTAAAATTTTCCAAACCGTCGGCTGTGGTACGTTTAGCTCCCTGCTTGCTTTATTCGTCGACTTCCGCGGGCTACGCGTGAAACTTGCCCGCCACGCGTTCAACCGTTTCTTCGCTCACTGCAGGCCGACCCGTTGATTTACCCTTACAGAGGCATCCAGAAGCTTTAAATTGCGCATACCATCGCCGAATGGAGTTAGCAGTTGGTGGATCTTTGTTGAACTTCGTCCTGAAGTGTCGTTGCACTGTTATGACTGACTGATGTGAGCGCATTTCAAGCACGACATACGCTTTCTCGGCTCCTGTCGCCATTTTGTCTCACTGCACTCTCGAGCGCTCTGGCAGCAGAAACCTGAAGTGCGGCTTCAGCCGAACAAAACTTTATGAGTTTTTCTACGTATCTGTAGTGTGTCGTGACCATATGTCAATGAATGGAGCTACAGTGAATTTATGAAATCGCTTCAATCATTTGTAATAGCCCTGTACTTACAATGTGCAGCCGATATTTTTAGAGGCTGGTACGTTGATATTTCTCCCGTCGGTATATCGTAACTTTTTTCGATTTATCGAAACAGCGGTTGTGGTATCATTTTAAACATCGATATAGCGGATTCTCCATCTTTTTAAAAATATTAACAATTCTATTGGGAACACCCATAACACCCTTCATTTACCATTCATTTTTGTTTATATCCACTTCTGCCCTATCTGTGTTTTCCTTCGCACCGTCGTACCACCCTTAGCCCTTATGATTGAATGTCCGTGGAGAAATGACAAGTTCATTCTTCCTCAAAGACTAAAACGGACTAAAACCAGAAGAAGTCTATGCTAAACTCTGGACCGAAGTCGACGTTGTAACTCACCCGAAAGCTGTTCAGTTCGGTTCAGGTCGGGAATCTGGACACCCTAGTCCATTTCAGAAATGTTATTGTCCACAAACAATTGTATTATGGATCCTGCCCAACGACGGGGTGCACTATCAATGATACAAATAGTCGTCGCCTCCAAATTCTTTCTCTGTTGTATGCAGTACACAACGTTGTAAAATGTGTTCATATCCTTCCATATTTTGTGTTTTGTTAAGATCAATAATGGGACCATACCATAATTACGGAAAACACGTGGATATCGTAACACCATTTCTTCTGGACTTCGCTGTTGCCACTTCACATGATGGCAGGCTTTAGCCACTTCCATTGAATTGCCACAGGTATAGCGTGCTTCATCACTCCAATTGTCTCGTTTCCAGTCATCCTCCGTCTAGTGGAGTCGCTATCTACATATACTTAGCACTGAGTGGCTGGAGAAGGTCTGCTAAACCATTATATAAATATAACACTTTTGCTAATAAAGTGCTTACCTTATTCGAACACTGTTTTCCCCCGAAACTTACCAAGGTTAGAGCAAAGTTACAAAGAAGCCATGGATTACTCAAGGAATAGGGATATCTTGTAAAACAAAAAGAAAACTGTTTCTGTCAATCCGAAACAGTTCTGATGTTGATGCTATAGCACATTACAAGAAATACTGCAAAATATTAAAGACTGTAATACGGTCAAAGCAAATATATTACAAGGAAAAGATAGTCATATCAGATAACAAAATAAAGACTATATGGGATATAATGAAGGAGGAGACTGGTAGAACCAGACATGAAGAGGGACAAATAGCATTAAGAGTAAATGATACATTGGTGACAGATGTGTATAGTGTTGCAGAACTTTTTAACAAACATTTTATAACTGTTGCTGACAAGATGGAGTTATCAGGTTCTGTAGATGCTGCTATGGAATACCTCAGACCAGACATTTCAAGTAACATCCATAGTATGAATTTGACCCTCACTGCCCCAACAGAAATAATATCCATCATAAAATCTTTAAAATCAAAAACATCTAGTGGGTATGATGAAATATCAACAAAGTTAATTAAAGAATGTGATTCTGAGTTAAGTAACTCATTTATCAGTGGAATATTTCCTGAATGGTTGAAATATGCTGAAGTTAAGCCACTGTTTAAGAAGGGAGATAAAGAAATAGCATCAAATTTCTGTCCAATTTCACTTTTGCCAGCATTATCAAAAATTTTAGAAAAAGTAATGTACATTCGGCTTTATAACCGTCTTATCTCAAATAACATACTGTCAAAGTCACAGTTTGGATTTCTAAAGGGTTCTGATATTGAGAAGGCTATCTACACTTACAGTGAAAACTGGTATATTTTGTGATCTGTCAATGGCATTTGACTGTGTAAATCACAATATCCTTTTAAGTAAATTAAAATATAAAGTGTAACAGGAAATGCTGCAAAATGGTTCAAATCTTATATCTCTGGCAGGAAACAAAGTGTGTTATTAGGAAAGAGACATGTATCAAGCTATCAGGCATCATCCAACTGGGAACGAATTACAGGTGGTGTCCCACAAGGTTCCATTTTAGGGCCATTACTTTTTCTTGTGCATATCAATGACCTTTCATCAGTAACATTACCAGAACCCAAGTTTGTTTTGTTTGCCGATGATACAAACATTGCAATAAATAGGAAATCAGGTGTAGTCTTAGAAAGATCGACTAATAAAATATTTGTGGACATTAATCACTGGTTCCCAGCCAATTTTTTTCACTAAACTTTGAAAAAACGCACTACATGCAGTTCAGAAATTGTAAAGGGTGTCCCATGAGTATATGCCTAACATACGATGACAGGCAGATAGAAGAAGTGGACAGTGTTAAATTCTTGGGATTACAGCTTGATAAATTCAACTGGGAGGAGCACACCACAGAACTGCTGAAGCGTCTTAACAAATCTCTACTTGCAATTCGAATTGTGTCAGACATAGGGGATATAAAAATGAAAAAACTGGCATACTATACTTATTTTCATTCTATAATGGCATATGGGATTATTTTTTGGGGCAATTCATCAAGCCAAGCTAAAGTTTTCCTGGAGCAAAAACGTGCAGTAAGAGTTATATGTGGTATGAACTCAAGAACATCCTGCAGAAGACTGTTAGGGAACTAGGGATACTAACTACTGCTTCCCAATTTATTTATTCGTTAATGAAATTTGTCATTAAAAATATATCACTTTTTCAAACCATCAGCTCAATTCATGGAATCAATACTATAAATAAGAATAATCTTCACAAGGATTTAAAGTCTCTTGTACAAAAAAGTTTGCATTATTCAGGAACACACATTTTCTCTAACTTGCCAGCAGCCATAAAATGCTTAACAACCAATGAAACTCAGTTTAAGAGAAGCCTAAAGGATTTATTGGTGGCCAACTCCTTCTACTCCATTGATGCATTTCTCAGTAGAACCAACTGATTTGTCTGCACAATTTCAGTGCAGTAATGTGTTCATTGTAAATAAGTGTGTGTGTGTGTGTGTGTGTGTGTGTGTGTGTGTGTGTGTGTGTGTGTGTGTGCGTGCGTGTGTGTCTGTGGTGTGTGTGTGTGTGTGTGTGTGTTTGTGTGTAAGTACAATCTAACTTCTGCACCAGTTCAGTGCAGTAATGTATTCATTGTAAATAAGTATTTAGTAGTTGTATTACACGCTTATTACCTTATAAATAAATAAAAAGCTTTTTTATTTGAATTTCAGTGCATTAGTATTTGTAATATGATTCTTTCATATAGTGTTCACTAAAAAATGACGACCATACCATTTGGGACCTGTGGAATGGTACATTAGCTTCTTTGTTTTGAGTTGTAAATATTTGTCATGTATTGTTTTTCTGACATGTTCTACATCCTGGAGGACCTCCTCACTACGGATCAATTGGAATGAAAGTAAATCTAATCGAATTTTACCATATTGTTTTTGAGGGGGGGGGGGGGTTGTTTGGGGAAGGAGACCAGACAGCGAGGTCATCGGTCTCATCGGATTAGGGAAGGAAGTCGGTCGTGCCCTTTGAAAGGAACCATCCTGGCATTTACCTGGAGCGATTTAGGGAAATCACGGAAAACCTAAATCAGGATTGCCGGACGCAGGACTGAACCGTCGTCCTCCCGAATGCGAGTCCAGTGTCTAACCACTGCGCCACCTCGCTCGGTATATTATTTTTGACTCCCTAAGCACAGTCATTGTGCTAGCTGGACTGTTGGTAGCGCGATTGCTTCCACTGATTTCATGCGATTTGTTACAACCAGCGTCCGCAACACTCGACGGACCCTGCCCGTTAGTACATGAGGTCGGCAAGATCGTGACTAACTGTGGTCGTTTCTTCGCGTTTCCGCTTCGCAGTCTCATCACCAACAGTCGACTTGTGAAGCTTTAGAGGGGCTGAAATGTCCCTAACGGATTTGTTGCTCAGGTGGTATCTAAAGACCAGTCCACACTGGAAGTGACTGAACTCTCCTGCCAGATCCATTCTCCTGTTACTGCTTCCCTACTGACAGCACAATAAAGCCCGCCTTCTTTTATACTGGTGTCTGCGTCTCTCGTGACATCGAGTGGTCGGTTCCACAGTATAAGTTGTATCCGGATACTTTTGACCAGATGGAGTACATGCTGGTGAAAGCTAGAGGAGCTGCAGTACGTTCAATTTTAATGAATATAAAACTGGATATTAATTCAAGCAGTGTTTAAAGTAGGGAGAACATGATGTAAGGAAGTACACAGATGCGCCAAAATATTACGACTACCTGCTTAATAATTTGTTTGTCCGTCCCTGGAACGAAATACATCACTGATTCTGCGTATCAGGGATTCGACAGTTTGTTGGTTGGGTTGTGGAGGTATGTCGCATTAGATGTCTACGCATAGGTCATGTAATTCGAATAAATAACGGGCCCCTGATTTGCGTAAGCGGTGATGGCACCCGATAGCTGCCCAGATGCGTTCTAAAGGATTTACGTTAGGCGAATCCGGTCGTCGAGATATCAACGTGAGCTCACAATACTGCTCCTCAAACCACTGTACCACCGCTCTGGCTCCGAGACACGGACAATTACACTGCTGAAAGATGACATCGCCGTCGGGGAAGACATCAAGCATGAAGGGATGCAGGTGCTCAGCAGCTGTCCGTGTGTCTTCGAGTACTACTGTGCACGCGCAGGAGAATGTCTCCCATAGCATAATACTGCTCCTGCCAGTCTGCGTCCGCACCGCGCTGCACGTTTCGAGCCGCCGTTCACCCCAGTGTCGGCGTTCGTGGAGACGACCATTAACCTAGTGTAGCAAAACGTCGGAAGAGCCGACGCGTTTCCATTGACCGACGGTCGAATCCCGATGATCCCGTACGCACTGAAACCGTAAGTGACGATTTCGTTAGGTCAACATTTGAACACATAGGGATAGTATGCTGCAGATCTCCATGTTCAAATACGTAGGATGAAAGGTGTGCTCTGGAACACTTGGGTGTCGTTTCGACAGAGATGCCACAAATCACCATCTACCCTACTTTACAGAGCGGCCAAGCCTCCGAACCCATGTTCTGTGAAGAGTCGTGGACATCCAACCATTTAGCGTCTAGTGGTAGTTTCACTGTCTTTATACCTCTCCCCGATGTTAATCAATCCGTATATTGAGCAAGCAGTAAAGGAAACAAAAGAAAAATTCGGAATAGGTATTAAAATTCATGGAGAAGAAGTAAAAACTTTGAGGTTCGCCGATGACATTGTAATTTTGTCAGAGACAGCAAAGGACTTGGAAGAGCAGTTGAACGGAATGGACAGTGTCTTGAAAGGAAGAAATAAGATGAACATCAACAAAAGCAAAACGAGGATAATGGAATGTAGTCAAATTAAATCGGGTGATGCTGAGGGAATTAGATTAGGAAATGAGACACTTAAAGTAGTAAAGGAGTTTTGCTATTTAGGGAGTAAAATAACTGATGATGGTCGAAGTAGAGAGGATATAAAATGTAGACTGGTAATGGCAAGGAAATCGTTTCTGAAGAAGAGAAATTAGTTAACATCGAGTATAGATTTAAGTGTCAGGAAGTCGTTTCTGAAAGTATTTGTGTGGAGTGTAGCCATGTATGGAATTGAAACATGGACGATAACTAGTATGGACAAGAAGAGAATAGAAGCTTTCGAAATGTGGTGCTACAGAAGAATGCTGAAGATAAGGTGGGTAGATCACGTAACTAATGGGGAGGTATTGAATAGGATTGGGGAGAAGAGAAGTTGGAGGCACAACTTGACTAGAAGAAGGGATCGGTTGGTAGGACATGTTTTGAGGCATCAAGGGATCACAAATTTAGCATTGGAGGGCAGCGTGGAGGGTAAAAATCGTAGAGGGAGACCAAGAGATGAATACACTAAGCAGATTCAGAAGGATGTAGGTTGCAGTAGGTACTGGGAGATGAAGAAGCTTGCACAGGATAGAGTAGCATGGAGAGCTGCATCAAACCAGTCTCAGGACTGAAGACCACAACAACAACAACATATACCTCTTCCGACAGATGCTCACGACAGTAGCACGTGAAAATTCGACCATATTCGCCGTTTTCGAGGTACTCGATCGTAGGCTCTGCGTAATAATAATGTGCCATTTGTCAAAGTCGCTTATCTGAATAAATTTCCACATTTGTCGCCAATATCTTCGCTTGGGTGACCCCCGTCCAAGTCTCCTGCGCTTACATGCTTTTGTTGGTTCAAATGGCTCTAAGCACTATGGGACTTAACATCTGAGGTCATCAGTCCTACAGACTTAGAACTACTTAAACCTAACTTAACCTAAGTTAAGCGAACCAAAATGCGGCCAACATTTTCAAACAAACAGAACCTGGATTCGTCCAAACACATTATCTGTTGCCATTTGTGTCCCTAGTGACGTCGTTCGATACACCAGTGCCGTCCAGCATGTTTCTGCACCTCCGTCAAAGGTAGGCGCAGAGGGGTGGACGATTCGCACGGAACCCATGCCGTAACAAACGGCGACGGACCGTCTCCCGTGATAGTGTACGATGTGTTACAATGTTCCACGGTTGCGCCAGAACCGAGTAGAATGCAGATCTGTCCTGCTATGACATTCAGATGAGGTCTAATCTTCGTGGGGAGTGGTCTGGGTAGTGCGACCTGACCCTTCTCCTCGTATTCTACAGGCTTCCGTGAACCATTCTGCACACAACCGTGGCACTGCCGAAACAGTTCGTACCACACGAGCAGCAATGTCGCAGATGTATGCGTCACATTCTCTCATGCCAATAATGAGCCCTATTTCAAACTCATCGATTTTACGGTACATTTCGCGCGTACGTCTGGGAGGCATCCTACACGTCTGCTCAAGACTGATCCATTACCGTCGGTTTATAGCGACAGTAAGAGCCGCAGGCAGATTTTACCGGTAGGCGGTTTTGGGCTGCTATATCGATATTGACCTTGAACCCGCGGTCAGACATGTATCAAATGCTAAAAAATGGTTCAAATGGCTTTAAGCACTGTGGGTCTTGACATCTGAGGTCATCAGTCTCCTAGACTTAGAAGAACTACTTAAACCTAACTAACATAAGGACATCACACACATCGATGCCCGAGGCAGGATTCGAACCTGCGACCGTAGCAGCAGCGCGGTTCCAGACTGAAGCGCATAGAACCGCTCGGTCACAACGGCCGGCTCAAATGCTAACCATTTCTGTAGCACATACTAATGTCCTGTGAATATGAACGTCCTATCTCTAGTCGTTCAAGGTGTTCTGTTTCTTCCGAACATGAGTGTATTTTGTGCTGAGCGCGTCCTTTCTCTCTCACGGCCCAGTGTTGTGGTGAGGTCTCACTCACTTGCGACATGCCCTTTATTTTGTGGTTCTGGCGTGAGTGCCCTCCGCGTCAAGCAAGGTGAATGTGTTCTAATAAGTTTTTGAAATTTTCGACCCATTACTATTCTATGACATGACAATGTGAGGGAGGAACCACTCATAAATACTGAATAGACATGATGATTGACCCCATATTTAGAAAAGTACGGGACGAGAACTCTGGGGCCGCAACTTTATACGTTTCTGAAGTCTGCCGCACAAGTTCCTCGAGGTGCTGGTAGGCGGAACAGTGCCCGGAGCTATTAGCGGGCGCGGCTTAATGCTGCCGAGGCGAGGTGGAGCACTAAGTCGCCGCTGAGTGGCAGCCGTCAGTCTGCCTGTGGCAGCTGAGTGTTTATGCGGTGTCAACACGGCGCCGGGGGGCGGCCGCGTCACGGCATAATAGCGGCTCAGCTCTCCAGACGGGCCCTCATCGACAATCGATGGTTGCTCCGCGCCGCACCGCCCCGAGCCACATCTCGCCAATCACTGCCTCTTCCCTGGCGCCAGCGGAACTGCAGTGCCCGACGGTCTCACCGGGGTCGTTTAAAATAACGCAAACGTCTGTGGCGTATGGTGGAGGGTACGTGCTGTTCAAATGGTTCAAATGGCTCTGAGCACTATGGGACTTAACTTCTGAGGTCATCAGTCCCCTAGAACTTAGACTAGTTATACCTAAATAACCTAAGGACATCACACACATCCGTGCCCGAGGCCGGATTCGAACCTGCGACCGTAGCGGTCGCGCGGTTCCAGACTGTAGCGCCTAGAACCGCTCGGCCACTCAGGCCGGCGTACGTGCTGTTCCAGGAGCGGTGTACTCGCCTGTTTGCAGGTATCTAGTAAGCCTTCAGTATCTTTAAGATGGACTCTGAATCAAGGGGTAGTCAGAAGAGATTCTAACGTCTACAGCGTATCAACTTCTATCGAAACGGGGATGGTCGACATAATTGTAGAGTCGACTGCGTGTACAAGTACTGAACTCGTTGCGTTTAAAATAGGTGTAATTGGATGTGTTAGGCAAAACTAAAGTAATTGCAGGTGTAAATTAATTTATTTTCCCTCTTAAAAGCTGTAGAATCCGATTCACACACTTGGCCTACATTGCTACTCAAAGAATCAAAACAGTTCGTTGTCCACGAAAATGGAAAGATTGTGTAATTTTTATTCGATTGTATTAAATGTTAATTTTAAATGAGTATGTTACTCACAACCAATAAAATCGCACGTGTAACACAGAATAAACTGATCCCTCAGGTTCTCTCGGCGTACTTCATGTCGAAATAGTTGACGACAAAACTGACAGATGTCAGTGTCCAACATTGCCAACTTCTTCTGGCGCGTTATGCGGGAAGACAGAACGAATTCTCCGGTAATACCTGGTGAAGACGGTCCTGCTCACCTGCCAAAACGCAAGCGATCGGAGGGAGATGGGGATGAGATAAAAGCGTGATGCAGACCCCCGTCAGGCAGTTCATAAGCGCATCTGACGACAGCAACGTGGTCGTTGGCCGAAATATTGTGGCCGTTGGACGCTGACATGCGGCAGTTCACCTGTAAATTATTTCGACAGAAAAAAGAATTCTCACTAAAAAAATCCTTACAATCCGATTGATTCACTTTTTTCCACACTCCTTCTCAAACGACCGAAACAGTTCATCGGCTATGAAAATACAGAAGCGAAAAATTATGCGAGTTGAATTCGGAGACAAAATTTTATTGCCCGCTGACATGTTGCACAAGTACTGTTGGATGATCTAATTTCATCGATACACAAGGGCAGTGGCTTAAAAGGAAACACTACCTTCTGAAGCATAAACAACACGCGTCAAAAGTAAACGAAGGCGGATACACGTAAGCCCACCAGCTGTCAAATTTGATAGCAGTAGATCTGACCTACACTTATATAAAAAGGCAGCTAAAAAGTACCTGTTATGCAAACATTTTATACATTGAAGGATTACGTAGATAAAACACAGTAGGGGTTTGATAAAAAAATGTTATACAAATAAATAATAATAATAATAATAATGATGATGATTATTAAACATCCAACATTCCACATAACACCTTGACTTTAGGTTTTATTTCCTTCTTTTTTTCAGTTCTATAAATACTTACCCCCAAGCTATCCATATTACAGTACTAACACCTCTTCCTCTTACTGAGCTCAACATCTTACTCATTATGGAGGGACGCTGACTCAGTTTTCCAGGATAGCAAATGGGAAGTTGCGATGCAGAAAATGGCGCAGAGATCACCACTGTGTGTGTGTGTGTGTGTGTGTGTGTGTGTGTAGTGAGTGAAGTGTTATGAAACAATATGTGTACAGTCTGTGCAGTGACTGATAGTGAGATAATAGTCAACAGTGTGGCATTACATTATTTAATAAGTTATTTGTAAAAAAAGTATAGTATACCAGGAGTAAATCTAATGATAGTCTCTAACTAGAAGTCTGTAAATATATGTGTGTACGAATTAGCTTATTTTTAATTAGTCTAAACTTGTAAATACCTTGACATGTCCTATATCCTTGTAAAAAGAGATCCACGGATGAATAAAGCTACTACTACTACTACTACTACTACTACTACTACACAAATGATGTATAAATTCGTTTTGTTAAAAACAGGGATAACAGAAGATGTTAGATGTATTACCGTCTGAAAACAGAAAAAAATCATGTCACTCAAATATCTGTGGAACCGAATTCATCTAATTGCAGTGCACACCTCTTCAAACGACCAAGACAGTTCATCACCCACGGAAACATAGAAGGGAAACAAATTGCATAATTCTTATTCGACGACATTATATGCAGTTACTATCCGACATACAGGGCAAATACTGGAGGATAATATGATTTCATTGATCGACAAGTTATGTGACTTGAATGAAAAAACTGACTTCTCAAGCATAAATAGTTCCCGAAAATTCAAGTAATCAAAGAAACAGCCAAATGCAGTCACTGCTGCAGCTCCCAGCCAATAACAGCCAGTCACAGATTGTAGTAGGCT
This sequence comes from Schistocerca nitens, assembly GCF_023898315.1. Classification (NCBI taxonomy): domain Eukaryota; kingdom Metazoa; phylum Arthropoda; class Insecta; order Orthoptera; family Acrididae; genus Schistocerca; species Schistocerca nitens. The sequence goes on along the minus strand of NC_064621.1, from coordinate 538,359,792 downwards.
AATACACACGGTAAATTTGATCACTTCAAACATAGACATTTTTATTAACCGTAGAACTGCAAGTAGGCGATTTCAGAATTTGCACTGAAAGGTTTTTAGGGGGCATTTGTAATGTTGTGAAATTTCCAGAAAATCTGTAGAAACAAAATCTGAGAATTTATTTACGTTGTGGTGGGATTTTTAGTGTAGTACGTAATAATAATGACGATTAATGGCAATTTTGAAGTTTATCAGTAGCATTTTGGCGCCAGCTGGGAACACCAAAATATTTGTAAATATTGTTCTAATTCAAACTGTAATTATTTTAAAAAAATTATCTACCCAAGATGGTAGAGTAGGATTCATTGATAAATTAGGTAGGTCTCAGTAGTAATACAGTAATCCTTAATTAGTGAAATAAGGGAAAGGAATTTGCTTCTTATGAAATCAACAATGTTCAAACACTGCTTGTTGTTTTAAACAAAGAGTATTTAATACATAATTTGCGCATACAATCTAAAATGGTTGCGTTAGCTGTGTTGTATGTCGTGGCTGAGGTATTCCTCTTGGGTTTCTCGTCGAAACTTTAATATTGGTGTTCTTTCGGTTTTAACACAAGCACAACATGAGCACAAGCCATCAGGTTGTTCGCCCGTCCTCACACGGGATGAGGCAGCGAACGTTGACGTGGACGTGGACGGGCAATCCATCATTACGAGACACGGCGCACGCGTCACGTGGGACGTGCTGGTGAACGTGATTTGAGACTGGAGCGCTATCGAGCGGCAGCTGTCGGCTGCATCTCGCCACAAACCACACAATTTGTTTACGAAAATGGACGCGCCTGAAATTCTTGCTTTAACACTATTAAAATGCACATTTCGAACCTTGTTCGTGTCCTAGTCATGTAGTTCTGTCTGTGATATACATAAACAAAGATTTCAATGTACATGAACATTTTATAACGCAACAAGGTATAATCTGATGTCCAGTGAGCAAGGACATGAACTTATAAAACTTCACAAAATCGAACAAACTCACTACTGAAAGAGAAATAGAGAGAGAGAGAGAGAGAGAGAGAACGCTTATATTTTCATAACATGGAATATTACAGGAAAATAGGGAATAGGATACACAAGACACGAACACCCTGCACATTGTTTTGTAAGTTGGTGCTTCTATCAACTGCCAACTACCGCATTTCTGAACTTCTATGCTAACCGATTTTGTATTTCATGACATGATCTTCTGAAGGCTTTAATCGCCCATATGTTATTAAGTGGCGTTTAATTATAGCAAATACTACTAAGAACGACGCGTTTCTTGTGGATATTCAGTGTGTCGTTGCTTTAAAACAGTGTCCTTTCACAGAACGCTTCTAATAACACAAAAAAACTGAATACGAAATCTTTTTAACCACCAATATGGGCGTTTCCCATCATTTTATTACATCAAATAGTACCAATAACGATGCTTTTGAAGAGATCCTCAATGCGCTTGGTGATTAGTAATAACACACGTTCATACAATGTACGTTGTGACGTAAAAATCAGCACATATGAAATTCAGCTGAAATCTACAAATACAACATGGCGCCTGGAAACTTCCGCCTGTAATGTAGAGGTTATTTTTACCTCTTATTAGTTCATCCTTTCACAGCATGTTGCCGAAATATCGCAGAACTTATATATGCATTTCACGCGAGGCTGTGGCTCCTTAACCTGAAATGGCAGGAAGTAAATTCACAAAACTCGTATAGACGCGTCGGTCTTAGGTGACTCGTAACTTGTGATGATGGTTTAACGGAGCATAATAGTGCCTCCGCCACCCCCCCCCCCCCCCCCCACCCTCGCAGGTCTCGTGAAACAGTATTTGTCAGTTTAGTTGCATGATGATACACGCCCATGCATATGCGTGGTGGCTGTTCTGTCGGACACGTCCGCATATATATATGAGCGTGACGACTATTACAAGTACTTCATTACAGATGTACACCAAGTTCGAACTCCAGTGGGAATCAGGATGAGCTGCCAGCAGTAAGAGAACCGATAGGGACTTTGCTTGTATCCGACAGGGTGGGGAACTGCGTCGGATGGGAAGCGTGATAGCTGAGGGGGTCAAGGCGACCGCTCGTGTTTAACGGGATATCCGGGCTCGAGTCCTGGTTTGGCACAAGTTTTCTCTTGTAGACTCCGGATTTATTTCAAAACCCGAATGTAAATTATGTCATTGGCTTCTCTAATTCGTAACTGCATAACGCACTTCACAGTTTATTCACAGTCACAGCCCTCGTGCCGTTCATATTGATGGTGCACATTGTTTCAGCCTCAAGCTCACGATTTTTTTCCCTTAGTACTTCCAAAAAGGTCCTTGTTCATTCACTTGGGCGTTATGAAATAATTCTACTGAACTCTTCCCTCTTTCCATTAATTCAAGGTTGATTACGACCAGCCCGTCTGTTCCAACCGATCTATTCCAAATCATTTTCTTCATATAAAAATTACTTTGTAAATTATTATAATCTAAAATTGTTCATATAAAAGTTGATTCTGATGTAACATAAGAGACGAATTCGGCCACTACATGAAATTACTTGAAATTGTCCGTCTCTTCTCATATCGATCTTTTTGCTTTTAGTCACTTTATCAGCTTTCTTTTCGTGGTTAAGGTTTCGTATTTGGTTTCTCTTTTAGAAATTATCCTCGGTGTTACTAGCAGGTATTCGAAGTTACACTACTGGCAATTAAAATTGCTACACCACGAAGATGACGTGGTATAGACGCGAAATTTAACCGACAGAAAGAAGATGCTGTGATATACAAATAATTAGCTTTTCAGAGCATTCACACAAGGTTGGCGCCGGTGGCGATATCTAAAACGTGCTGACATGAGGAAAGTTTCCAACCAATTCCTCATAAACAAACAGCAGTAGAACGGCGTTGCCTGGTGAAACGTTGTTGTGATGCCTCGTGTAAGGAGGAGAAATGCGTACCATCACGTTTCTGACTTAGATAAAGGTCGTATTGTAGCCTATCGCGATTGCGGTTTATCGTATCGCGACACTGCTACTCGCGTTGGTCGAGATCCAATGACTGTTAGCAGAATATGGATACGGTGGGTGCAGGAGGGTAATACGGAACGCCGTGCTGGATCCCAACGGCCTCGTATCACTAGCAGCCGAGATGACAAGCCTCTTATCCGCATGGCTGTAGCGGATCGTGCAGCCACGTCTCGATCCCTGAGTCAGCAGATGGGGACGTTTGCAAGACAACAACCACCTGCACGAACAGTTCGACGACGTTTGCAGCAGCATGGACTATCAGCTCGGAGACCATGGCTGCGGTTACCCTTCACGCTACATCACAGACAGGGTCGCATGCGATGGTGTACTCAACGACGAACCTGGGTGCACGAATGGCAAAACGTCATTTTTTCGGATGAATCCAGGTTCTGCTTACATCATCATGATAGTCGCGTCCGCGTTTGGCGACTTCGCGGTGAACGCACGTTGGGAGCGTGTATTCGTTATCGCCGTACTGGCGTATCACCCGGCGTTATGGTATGGGGTGCCATTGGTTACATGTCTCGGTCACCACTTATTCGCATTGACGGTAGTTTGAACAGCGGACGTTACATTTCAGATGTGTTACGACCTGTGGCTCTACCCTTCATTCGATCCCTGCACGAGCGCATGTTGCAGGTCCTGTACGGGCCTTTCTGGATACAGAAAATGTTCGACTGCTGCCCTGGCCAGCACATTCTCCAGATCTCTCACCAACTGAAAACGTCTGGTCAATGGTGGTCGAGTAACTGGCTCGTCACAATACGGCAGTCACTACTCTTGATGAAATGTGGTATCGCGTTGAAGCTGCATGGGCAACTGTACCTGTACACGCCATTCAAGCTCTGTTTGACTCAATGCCCAGGCGTATCAAGGAAGCTATTGCGGCTAGAATTGGTTGTTCGGGGCACTGATTTCTCAGGATCTATGCACTCAAACTACGTGAAAATGTAATAAATGTCAGTTCTAGTATAATATATTTGTCCAATGAATACCCGTTTATCATCTACATTTCTTCTTGGTGTAGCAATTTTGATGGCCAGTAGTGTACATACAGTTTGTTCGCCGGACAATATTGAACGTTTCCACGAGACTACGGTAACAACATTTGCACACAAACGCTTGAAACGCGATGGCGGAAGTCAATTCAAATGAATTGACCAAAGTGTCGAGAAACATGATGAGGCTTGCTGAGTTGTGTATCGAAGTTTGCATCAATATTTTCAGCATCTACTGTGAACTACTGACTCACTGAATGTTCAGTACATTGTTTGTTTACATAACAATAATTTACTACTCTGTATTCTATATTTAAAATAAGCGATTGAATTATGTGTGTGTGTTATTTATAAGACCTGGGGTCTCTTTTATTTTGACCACCCTACGCTTGTTGCCTATGTGATTCAGTCTGCACTGGAGCAGTAGTAAGGAAAATCAAAGAAGATTTGAAAGGCCGATTAAAGTTCAGGTTATAGAAATAATAATTTTATGTTTGCTGGTGAAACTGTAATTCTGTCAGAGACGGAAAATGGCTTTGGAGAAGTTGAACGGAACAGACAGGGTCTCGAAAGTGAGGCTATAAGATGAATAGCAACAAAAGCAAAACAACAGTGATGGAATGTAAGCGAAACAGATCAGGCAAAGCTGAGGAAAGTCGGTTTGGAAATGAGATTCTAAAAGTAGTGAATGAGTTATCATAGCTTGGCAGCAAAATGACTGGTGATGGCCGAAGAAGCGAGAATATAAAATGCAGACTGCCAATGGCAGGAACATCAGTTTTGTAAACAAACAGTTAAAAACACAATCACATACAGAGCGAAGTTCACGCAAGTAAGAGGCAGGTGACATACACGACTTCCCTCTCTTAGGTAACTGACGACGTAGGTGACAGAAAAGGCATCCGGCCGCAGAATTAAGTAACGTAGATTTTCCAAAACTTTTTTACAGCAGAGCCCGTCCTAGACAGGATTATTGCTGCATACAGGGGGAAGAACTTGAGCGAAAGTGAAACGTGGACGATAAACTTTTCGGACAAGAAGAAAAAAGTAGCTTTTGAAATGTGGTGCTGCAGAGGAATGCTGCAGGCTGGGTGGATGGATCGTCCAACTAATGAAAAGATGATGAAACTAATTTGGCAGTAAAGAAATCTGTTGAACAACTTAGCTAAACGAAGGGATCGGTTCATAGGACACATCCTCAGGCATCGACCAATCTTTAATCTGGTAATGGAAGGAAATGTATTGGGTAAAAACTGTAGAGGGAGAGCAAGGCTTCAGTACAATCCGTATGAAATGGATGTAAGGTATATCAGTTTGTAGAAATGAAGAGGTTTTATCAGGATGGGCAGATCTACATCAAACCAGTCTTCGGACTGAAGTTGGAAGAGAAGGGGTAGGGACTCAACAGAAATCGCTCAACAGAGGAAACGCCTCTGGACCGGATAAGAAAAAAATTTAATTCTATGCGGAAGAATATGACCCAGTTGTAGCAGAAGTGTACTGTAGGTCTCTTGAGGAGCGAGGTATTAATGATGCTTGGAAAAAAGCATAGGTAATTCCAGTTTCCAGGAAGGGTCATCGAATAGACGCACAAAACTGTAGGCCTATACCCCTGACGTCGGTCTGTTGTAGAATTTCGGGACATTAATTTTGCTCGCGTTATTATAAAATTTATAGGGACTGAAAACCTCTCCTGTAGGAATCAACATGGGTTCCGCGCTATCTTTGTTCCTCCACAAGATCCAGAAAGCAGAAGATACAGGCGCCCAGGTAGATTCCGTGTTCCTTGACTTCTGCAAGGCGATGGATACAGTTCCGCATTGCTGCTGAAAGAACAAAATTCGAGCGTACTAAATATCAGACCAACTGCAAACACACACAAACACACACACACACACACACACACACACACACATACACACACACACACACACACACACACAAAACAAATGTAAAATATCAAACCATACACACACAAGACAAACAAAAGACAGAAGGTAAACACCCAGCGACAATTGGCAGCATTACGCTGTGTAAACACTCACATATAGATCACAAAATTAAAAGTGCAAATTATGTGTAATAATAAATGTGGCTGAATAAACGTCGGAAATCGGCCGGCTGGAGTATTAAAACCGAATGAACACGTCTCCAGGACCACACATATGGACTGGACTAACAACATTGGAAATCGGAAGTAACACCAAACGATAATTTAAAATCACGATATTTGTGCTACAAAAGTTGTTTCTAAATGCAACATAGTAACATATTGTAACTACTGCATAATACATTTATTATATGTAATTACTAATATTCCAGGCCTATGGAAGAAAGCAAACTGCCTTTCATTTAATTGCATAGACGAACAATACCTCCATGAATCGAAGAATTTCTAGCAAACAAAATATAGCATGTCATTCTGAATGGAGCCCTAAAAGTAACTTCGAAAATGCCCAAGGGAAAGTTATAGGACCATTTCTTTCCACAATACATACTAACGACTTGGTAGATAACGTCGGAAGAGTCCTGAGGAACTTCGTGGATGATTATGTTGTATATAGAGAAGTCACGAAGCTAGTGAATCATAGTGAAATGTAGAGCAACGCGTGTTGCAGGGAGTGGAAATTGACCCTCAACATAAAAATATATAACGTATTACGAATACATAAAGACCCTTTACTATATGATGCCACGGCTGCTGAACACTCACTTAGAGCATGTGTTTCTATAAAGTGTCTAGGAGTATGTGTACGGAGCGATATGAACTGGAACGACAACATAAAATTGATCGTGCGTAAGGCAGGTGACTGACGGCGATTTATTGGAAGAATCCTCAGCAAATTACGTTCATCAACAATGGAAGCAGCACGTAAAACACTCTTCCGACAAATACATATTGCACTTTAGTCTGGGATTCGTACCAGGTAGGACAGATAGAGGAAATAGTGCAGATCCAAAGAAGAGCAGCACATTTCGTAGCAGGTTCATTTAGTAAGCGCGTAAGCGTCACGTAGATGCTCAGCCAAATCCAGTGGCAGACGCCGCAAGAGAGGCTTTTTGCATCACGGTGTGGTTTACTAGTCAAGTTCCAAGAGCGTACGTTCCCAGAAGAGTCAGCCAATATAGTACTTCTGCCCATGTACATCTCTCGAAAAGACCACGAATATAAAATTAGGAGATTCCAGCCTACATAGAGGCTTACCAGCAATCGTGTTTTCCGCAAACCGTGCGTGACTGGAATAGGAAAAAGGGTAATTGACACTGGCACACAAAGTACCGTCCGCCACACATCGCAAGGTGGCTTTCAGAGTATAGATGCAAATGTAGATATATAAGATGACAATTTCAACAGAAACAGCTCCAACATCTCTTGTGGAGAACGTCACAGTAGGCAGTGTGCTTCAGTTACTGATAAGAAGATCATTCACTAGAGTCCTCGAAGCACTGTAGTTCTAAAAGACGCCGGCCGGAGTGGCCGAGCGGTTCTAGGCGCTACCGTCTGGAACCACGCGACCACTACAGTCGCAGGTTCAAAAATGGTTCAAATGGCTCTGAGCACTATGGGATTTACCTTCTAAGGTCATCAGTCCCCTAGAACTTAGAGCTACTTAAGCCTAACTAACTTAAGGCCATCACACACATCCATGCCTGAGGCAGGATTCCAACCTGCGACCATAGCGGTCGCGCGGTTCCAGACTGTAGCGCCCAGAACCGCTCGGCCACCCCGGCCGGCGGCCGCAGGTTCGAATCCTGCCTAGGGCAT